>NC_084572.2:31004302-31136802 GCF_033978685.3 Nerophis lumbriciformis | reverse complement strand
CATTTTATTTCCCTTCTATTTACCGTATTTTACCTTTTATTTCCCTTGTATTTACCATCTTTTACTTTGTATTTACCTTATATTTACCTTTTCTTCATGCTTTATTTACCGTCTTTTACTTTTTCTTTACCTTTTATTTACCGTCTTTTACCTTTTATTTACCTTCTTTTTACCATGTTTTACCTTGTATTTACCTTCCGTTTACAGTCTTTTACCTTTTCTTTACCTTTTACTTACCGTCTTTTGCCTTTTATTTACCTTGTATTTACCTTGTATTTACCGTCTTTTACCTTTTATTTACCTTCAATCAATCAATGCCCTAAATCCGGAGTGTCTCAAAGGGCTGCACAAGCCACAAGGACATCCTCGGCTCAGATCCCACATCAGGGCAAGGAAAAACTCAACCCAATGGGACGATAATGAGAAACCTTTTATTTACCTTCTATTTACTGTCTTTTCTTTTTATTTACCTTGTATTTACCGTCTTTTACCTTTTATTTACCTTCTATTTACCGTGTTTTACCTTATATTTACCTATTTACCATCTTTTACCTATTATTTATCTTCCATTTACCGTCTTTCCCCTTCTATTAATCTTTTAGTTTCTATTTACCTTGTTTTTATCTTATTTTAGATTTCTATGTTTTTATTTGAGCTTATTTGACCCTGTTTTTACTTAGTTTTACCATTTTTTACCTTCTTTAACTTCTATTTACATTATTCTATTTACTTAACTATTTTACCTTCTATTTACTTTTTACCTCATTTGACCTTTGATTTACCTCAATTTAACTTATTTGCTTTCTATTTACCTTCTTTTACCTTTCTGCCTTCTATTTAACCTTTTATCTTCTATTTACCTTCATTTATCTTTTTTTTAAATCTCCCATTTACTTATTTTGCCCTTTTCCCCTCTTTACCTTATTTTACCTTATATATACTTTCTATTTATCTTCTTTTAGATCCTATTTATCTTTTTTAATTTATTTGACATTTTAAAAGTATTTTTTTTACCTTCTTTTACATTTGATTTTCCTTCTTTTACCCATTATTTACCTTCTATTTACCTTTAACCTCCTTTTATCATCTGTTTACCTTCTTATACCTTTTTTACCCTTCTTACCTTTTATTTACCTTCTATAAACCTATTTCCCATCTTTTACCTTGTATATACCTTCGATTTACTCTTTACCTTCTTTTACCATCTTTTACTTTTTATGTAACTTAGTTTTCTTTCTTTTACCTTTTATTTACTTTCTAACTACCTTCTTTTACCTTCTATTTAACGTTTTTACCTTACTTTGCCATCTATTGACCTTCTGTCAACCTTTGACCTTATTTTACTTTCTATTTAACTTGTTTTACCTTCTTTTGTGTGGTCCGTATTTAATAAATTGTTATAAGTTACACTAATTAAATGATTATTGGAAGCGACAGAATATACGTCGAAGCTCTTACCTAGTAGAAGGAATAGATGCAGGCCTGATATAATGTGATGTAGTGTAATGTAATGTACTGTAGTGTAGTGTAATGTAATGCAATGTAATGTAGTGTAATGTAATGAAGTGTAATGTAATGTAGTGTAATGTAATCTAGTGTAATGTAATGTAGTGTAATGTACTCTAGTATAATGTAGTGTAATGTAATGTAGTGTAATGTACTCTAGTATAATGTAGTGTAATGTAATGTAGTGTAATGTACTCTAGTATAATGTAATGTAATGTAATGTAATACAGTGTAATGTAATGTACTCTAGTGTAGTGTAGTGTAATGTAATGTAGTGTAATGTAATGCAATGTAGTGTAATGTAATGTAGTGTAGTGTAATGTAGTGTAATGTAATGTAGTGTAGTGTAGTGTAATGTAATGTAGTGTAATGTACTCTAGTATAATGTAATGTAATGTTGTGTAATGCAATGTAATACAGTGTAATGTAGTGTAGTGTAATGTAATGTAGTCTAGTGTAATGTAATGTAGTGTAATGTAATCTAGTGTAATGTAATGTAGTGTAGTGTAATGTAATGTAATACAGTGTAATGTAATCTAGTGTAATGTAATGTAGTGTAATGTACTGTAATGTAGTGTAATGTACTGTAGTGTAATGTACTGTTGTGTAGTGTAATGTAATGTAGTGTAATGCAATGTAATGTAATGTAATGTCGTGTAATGTAGTGTAATGTAATGTAATGTAATACAGTGTAATGTAATCTAGTGTAATGTAATGTAGTGTACTGTAATGTAATGTACTGTACTGTAATGTAATCTAGTGTAATGTAATCTAGTGTAATGTAGTGTAGTGTAATGTAATGTAGTGTAATGTAATGTAGTGTAATGTAGTGTAATGTAATGTAGTGTAGTGTACTGTAATGTAATGTACTGTACTGTAATGTAATCTAGTGTAATGTAATCTAGTGTAATGTAGTGTAATGTAATGTAGTGTAATGTAGTGTAATGTAATGTAGTGTAATGTAATGTAAGGAACACTACATTCGACAGTAAGTGCTTGAGTGTCTTGACTTTTCCGTACATTCTATGAATATGTTGGTGGTGCTGTACTCGCCTGTTGGGGTAGATGGTGTTGAGGCGCGTGGCGTGGCTGGTGCAGGTGGAGGCCAGCGACAGCGTGTCGTCATGGTAACAGCAGGGCCGGTCCAGGGCCCGCAGGTGCAGCAGCTCGTCGGAGCGCGTGAACGCAGGGTTGTCCATGGAGTCGGCCGAGCCCGCCGTGGAGCGCTGCCAGAATCGAGCTGAGAGCTCGTCAAAGTGGTTGAACCTGCGGTAGCTGGTGAGTAAATAACACGCCATTTAGTAAACAACTTGATTTTCATGCTGCACTTTTCTACAACCTACTTTATTATCCAACTAAATATATAATTTGGCCAATATTGTGCATCAATGTTCCCTTCAAGGTTTCATGCTGCAGATTCCGATACTGATCATCCATGAGTGATATCGGCCGATACCAATTACATGTACATTTTACAATGTATTTATGGTGATATTGACAGTTGAACAATATAAAGATAAAACAGTTAAAGTACCAATGATTGTCACACACACACTAGGTGTGGCGAAATGAGTCTCCTCATTTGACCCATCACCCTTGATCACCCCCTGGGAGGTGAGGGGAGCAGTGAGCAGTAACAGTGGCCGTGCCCGGGAATAATCTTTGGTGATTTAACCCCCAATTCCAACCCTTGATACTGAGTGTCAAGCAGGAAGGCAACGGCTCCCATTTGTATAGTCTTTGGTATGACTCGGCCTACACATCTCAGGGCGGATTTTCCTTATTCTACTTTATTACATACAATTGTTGGAGCAAAACAAAGTCAAAAGTACACAATAACTACACAAAAGCAAAAACTACAAGTACTCATCTAAATCCTCTGGTTTTTGCTCTCAAAGTCCTCCTGTCTCCAGGGAATTATTCCCTGAGTTTGTAAACATGAATGCAATTATTTTGAGGAAATGAAATAATCGATCTGATCACGCTAGTATCAATCATATACCGATACTACCCTTAGTATCGACAACACCAATTTATGGATCATTCCGCTCTCCTCTTACGTATCGTACGTACTAGGGATGTCCGATAATGGCTTTTTGCCGATATCCGATATTCCGATATTGTCCAACTCTTTAATTACCGATACCGATATCAACCGATACCGATATCAACCGATATATACAGTCGTGGAATTAACACATTATTATTCCTAATTTGGACAATCAGGTATGGTGAAGATAAGGTACTTTAAAAAAAAATTAACAAAATAAAATAAGATAAATAATAAGGGCGAGAACCAAGTCCGAGTCCATGGTTCCCATCTCCGGGTTGGGGAGGAGACCTTGCCCCAAGTGGAGGAGTTCAAGTACCTCGGAGTCTTGTATACGAGTGAGGGAAGAGTGGATGGTGAGATCGACAGGCGGATCGGTGCGGCGTCTTCAGTAATGCGGACGCTGTATCGATCCGTTGTGGTGAAGAAGGAGCTGAGCCGGAAGGCAAAGCTCTCAATTTACCGGGCGATCTACGTTCCCATCCTCACCTATGGTCATGAGCTTTGGGTCATGACCGAAAGGACAAGATCACGGGTACAAGCGGCCGAAATGAGTTTCCTCCGCCGGGTGGCGGGTCTCTCCCTTAGAGATAGGGTGAGAAGCTCTGTCATCCGGGGGGAGCTCAAAGTAAAGCCGCTGCTCCTCCACATGGAGAGAAGCCAGATGAGGTGGTTCGGGCATCTGGTCAGGATGCCACCCGAACGCCTCCCTAAGGAGGTGTTTAGGGCACGTCCAACCGGTAGGAGGCCACGGGGAAGACTCAGGACACGTTGGGAAGACTATGTCTCCCAGCTGGCCTGGGAACGCCTCGGGATCCCCCGGGAGGAGCTGGACGAAGTGGCTGGGGAGAGGGAAGTCTGGGCTTCCCTGCTTAGGCTGCTGCCCCCGCGACCCGACCTCAGATAAGCGGAAGAAGGTGGATGGATGGATGGATGGAAGATAAATAAATTAAAAACATTTTCTTGAATAAAAGAAAGTAAAACAATATAAAAACAGTTACATAGAAACTAGTAATGAATGAAAATGAGTAAAATGAACTGTTAAAGGTTAGTACTATTAGTGGACCAGCAGCACGCACAATCATGTGTGCTTACGGACTGTATCCCTTGCAGACTGTATTAATATATATTGATATATAATGTAGGAACCAGAATATTAATAACAGAAAGAAACAACCCTTTTGTGTGAATGAGTGTAAATGGGGGAGGAAGGTTTTTTGAGTTGGTGCACTAATTGTAAGTGTATCTTGTGTTTTCTATGTTGATTTAATAAAAAAAAACAACCAAAAAACGATACCGATAATAAAAAAAACGATACAGATAATTTCCGATATTATTATTATTGGACATCTCTAGTACGTACGTATTGTTGTTATATTATCCTCTCTCGAACTATAATTAATCTACATAATCATTTCCTGGTAACATCTGCTTACTTCCATCTACACTTCTTAAACTTTACTAAAGCACTCATTTCTTCTGTTCTTTCATGCGAGCTTAGCGGTCAGCTTAGCTACCATCATGTCTGCTCCTGGCTTTCTCTCAACGTGTAACGTTGTCCTCCAGTGATAACGATACTTAAGGATCTACCCCAGTCTGCTGACATGCAACCCTTGATGCTGAGTGTCAAGCAGGGAGGTAATGGGTCCCATTTTTATAGTCTTTGGTATGACTCACGACTTACCGATCTCGGGGCGGACACTCTAGCCACAAGGCCACTGAGCAGGAATGATAAGCAAATTCCCCTTTAAAATGTGTGCATTAGTTTAAAACAAATAAAACATTTAAAAAACTGTCTGCTGTTTGCCGCCAAACAGAGCAGAGCACACACTATTGCAAAAACTACATTTGCGCATTTAAAGTTCCTAACCCTCCATGCCACAGGTGCCAAACTTAAGGCCTGGGGGCCAGCTCTGGCCCGCCACATCATTCTATGTGGCCTGCGAAAGCCTGGAAAAAATGGGTTTCAATAAAATACTTATTTAATTTTTTTTTACTAAATGCATTTGTTCTTTCAATTTTGACAGTAAAAATGCATATTTTAAACTTTAATATTATCTGACTACCGTATGCCAATTATACTATTATATGCTGTATTGCAAAACTATTTTTGTGAGATAAAAACAAATAGTTAAATATTATTATATGCTGTATTGCAAAACTATTTTTGTGAGATAAAAACAAATAGTTAAATATCTGCTTGTCACCTTTATTTATGATTTTAAAGCAAGTTATACCGTATTTTCCGCACTATTAGCCGCACCTAAAAACCACAAATTTACTCAAAAGCTGACAGTGCGGCTTTTAACCCGGTGCGCTTTATATATGGATTAATATTACGATTCATTTTCATAAAGTTTCGATCTCGCAACTTCGGTAAACAGCCGCCATCTTTTTTCCCGGTAGAACAGGAAGCGCTTCTTCTTCTACGCAAGCAACCGCCAAGGTAAGCACCCGCCCCCATAGAACAGGAAGCGCTTCTTCTTCTACTGTAAGCAACCACCCGCCCGCGTAGAAGAAGAAAAAGCGCGCGGATATACCGTACGTTTCATTTCCTTTGTGTGTTTACATCTGTAAAGACCACAAAATGGCCCCTACTAAGCGTCAGGGATCCGGTTCATGAAAAGACGCAATCTCTCCATCCGCACACGGATTACTATTTCACAGCAACTGATATTCCTGTGAACCGCACTGTGGATACAACGGGAGCACGTACAGTGAATATTCGCACCACAGGGAATGAGAAGTCATCCTTCACTGTGGTTCTAGCTTGCCATGCTAATGGCCAGAAACTTCCACCCATGGTGATATTCAAAAGGAAGACCTTGCCAAAAGAGACCTTTCCAGCCGGCGTCATCATAAAAGCTAACTCGAAGGGATGGATGAAGAAAGGATGAGCGAGTGGTTAAGGTAAGTTTAAGTTTACGCGAAGAGGCCGGGTGGCTTTTTTCACGCAGCTCTGTCCATGTTGATATACGTATGTTTGTGATTGCACATTTGCGTACATTTTGGGAGTGAACAGAGTTGTTAGAACGCTGGTTTTTAATATATTATTAAAGTTTGACTGACCTATCTGACTGTTTTTTTGACATTCCTTTAGCGCAGTTAGATGCGGCTTACAACACCGGGCGGCTTATAGGTGGACAAAGTTTTGAAATATGCCGTTCATTGAAGGCGCGGCTTTTAACCCAGGGCGCCTTATGGTGCGGAAAATACGGTACATAAAAAAAAATCTAATAATCAAATGCATATGCATTTCGATTAATCATGATTAATCACAGGTTATTACCCGCATGCATAATGTAAATTAATTTTTAAAAAGCGGCCCTCTGAAAGCAGCCGTTACTGCGATGTGGCCCTCAATGAAAATGAGTTTGACACCCCTGCTCCATGCGGTCTGGATTTGATACATTTGTATTAGTTGCCTCATTAATCAAAACATTAGAACAGAAATAAAGACTTCTTTCGAATCAAATTAATCGATTTATCATTAGAGCCCTAAAAACTACAAAAAGAAACCTTCAAGCTGCCAGCTCCACCTTTAATGAATGTGCTCCAGTAATGTAGCACCCTCTGCTGGGGAAATTTTAAAACTGCGACACTAACAAAATCATCAGTACCTGCTCCTGGTCTGGTCCACCTTGGCCTGGATCAGAGCGACTCGGTAGCGTCTCACGGCCGCGAAGGCCAGAGCGCAGATGAACGCCACCGCCACCAGCAGGATGGCCAGACACGTTCCGACGAGGCGCGCCCGCGTCATCCTCACGTCGCACCTGGAGCCCATGAACCAGAAGTCCTCGCCGACCAGGCAGCTGAAGTACGCACGAGCGGACGTGTGAAGGGACACGTTCGGCGTGATTTGAGGGGGCGTGTACCTGCGCTCGTACCGACACACAGGAAGTTGTCCCGGGTGGTGCGTGCAGATGCCGTGATGGTGGCAGAAGTCAAAGTGGCAGGAGGAGGGGCAGCTGAAGTTGGAGGAAGTGGGCGGAGACGCACACCGAAAGCCCGCTGGACACTGAAGTAGCCAATCACAGACGTCCGCCTGCACACCTGCGTGTACACACAATCTACAACTTGCAATATATAACAATACAAAAGAAACCACTGCAATGCATAAAACTGGTTATTATTGTGGTTGCATACCAGGAAGACTTGCTGTACTGTAGAACTGGGCGATAAAACAATATCAATACATATATCGATGGACACGTAATTGGCATCAATAAAAAACTGTTTGATTAAACGTTCAATCTTACAAACCCCGTTTCCATATGAGTTGGGAAATTGTGTTAGATGTAAATAAAAGTTAAAGTTAAGTTAAAGTACCAATGATTGTCACACACACACTAGCTGTGGCGAAATAATTCTCTGCATTTGACCCATCACCCTTGATCACCCCCTGGGAGGTGAGGGGAGCATAGGGCAGCAGCGGTGGCCGCGCCCGGGAATCATTTTTGGTGATTTAACCCCCAGTTCCAACCCTTGATGCTGAGTGCCAAGCAGGGAGGTAATGGGTCCCATTTTTATAGTCTTTGTTATGACTCGGCCGGGGTTTGAACTCACAACCTACCGATCTCAGGGCGGACACTCTAACCACTAGGCCACTGAGTAGTATAAACAGAATACAATGATTTGCAAATCATTTTCAACCCATATTCAGTTGAATATGCTACAAAGACAACATATTTGATGTTCAAACTGATAAACATTTTTTTTTGTGCATATAATCATTAATTTTAGAATTTGATGCCAGCAACACGTGACAAAGAAGTTGGGAAAGGTGGCAATAAATACTGATAAAGTTGAGGAATGCTCATCAAACACTTATTTGGAACATCCCACAGGTGTGCAGGCTAATTGGGAACAGGTGGATGCCATGATTGGGTATAAAAACAGCTTCCCAAAAAAAATGCTCAGTCTTTCACAAGAAAGGATGGGGCGAGGTACACCCCTTTGTCCACAACTGCGTGAGCAAATAGTCAAACGGTTTAAGAACAACGTTTCTCAAAGTGAAACTGCAAGAAATTTAGGGATTTCAACATCTACGGTCCATAATATCATCAAAAGGTTCAGAGAATCTGGAGAAATCACTCCAAGTAAGCGGCATGGCCGGAAACATTGAATGACCGTGACCTTCCATCCCTCAGACGGCACTGTATCAAAAACCGACATCAATCTCTAAAGGATATCACCACTTGGGCTCAGGAACACTTCAGAATACCACTGTCACTAAATACAGTTGGTCGCTACATCTGGAAGTTCAAGTTAAAGCTCTACTATGCAAAGCGAAAGTCATTTATCAACAACATCCAGAAACGCCGCCGGCTTCTCTGGGCCCGAGATCATCTAAGATGGACTGATACAAAGTGGAAAAGTGTTCTGTGGTCTGACGAGTCCACATTTCAAATTGTTTTTGGAAATATTTGACATCATATCATCCGGACTGTTATCGACGCAAAGTTCAAAAGCCAGCATCTGTGATGGTATGGGGGTGTATTAGTGCCCAAGGCATGGGTAACTTACACATCTGTGAAGGCACCATTAATGCTGAAAGGTACATACAGCTTTTGGAACAACATATGCTGCCATCTAAGCGCCGTCTTTTTCATGGACACCCCTGCTTATTTCAGCAAGACAATGCCAAGCCACATTCAGCACGTGTTACAACAGCGTGGCTTCGTAAAAAAAAGAGTGCGGGTACTTTCCTGGTCCCGCCTGCAGTCCAGACCTGTCTCCCATCGAAAATGTGTGGCGCATTATGAAGCGTAAAATACGACAGCGAAGACCCCGGACTGTTGAACGACTGAAGCTCTACATAAAACAAGAATGGGAAAGAATTCCACTTTCAAAGCTTCAACAATTAGTTTCCTCAGTTCCCAATCGTTTATTGATTGTTGTTAAAAGAAAAGGTGATGTAACACAGTGGTGAACATGACCTTTCCCAACTACTTTGGCACGTGTTGCAGCCATGAAATTCTAAGTTAATTATTATTTGCAAAAAAAAAAAAAAAGTTTATGAGTTTGAACATCAAATATGTTGTCTTTGTAGCATATTCAACTAAATATGGGTTGAAAAGGATTTGCAAATCATTGTATTCCGTTTATATTTACATCTAACACAATTTCCCAACTCATATGGAAACGGGGTTTGTATATCGGTGCTTTAATGTAGAAAAACAAACAAAAAAAAACATGATTATTAGTCATATTGTTAGATGCATACCTCTTTGACAGTGTTAACAGTACATATTTGCATTAAATATCAGTAGCTGCTGTACCTAATCAAGTGTCTGATACTTCATTTCCTCTTCATTACATTTGAACAATCGTCAATTCAGATATCTGACCAAGCAATGCATATAAAATGAGTCTACATAAAAAAATCAAAAGGTTGTCACCTCCGAGCGTGATGTTGACCACCTTGGACCCCCTGAAGCTCCTCCCCTCGCGAGCGGCCGCAGCCAATCCGCTCTGCTCCAGTAGCGAAGAGCGTCCCGTTGCGGCGAGCCACTGCAGGGCGCCTCTGGTGTTGAACTCCAGCAGGGTTTGCACGGCGTGACCGCTGTAACAATAACATGTCACATGACACCTACAGAAAAAAAACACACACAAAAAAAACCCTCACCTGCTCCACACTCCCTGCAGCCTGCTGAAGCCAGGTGCCCTCTGCAGGTAGGGCTCTACCTAGAACATGGAGGACAGCACACATTTTTTGAATAAACACTTATTAGGCACACAAACTCCAGCACAAGAGAGTAAACATTGACATGAACTGCTGTGGCTGTAGGCAACCTCCTGATTTTTTATAAAAAAGTTTTAAACACCCACAAGATGGCAGTAGCTGCATTTTAAGTAGCAAAGTCACGTGTCACACTCTTGTTCACAATTAAACTCGTCAGCGCTATTAATGCAGACTCAGCGGTTTTCTCCGAGTCACTTTTACAACGTTGGTTCTGCTGCACTGCACAATATACTTGTTCATAAATACCCAGGTGGCCAAAAAAGGGAGCATTCACAGTAGAGCAGTCCCGATTAGGGTCACCCATGAGTGAGATCGGCCGATACAAATACCGATCGCATGTAATAAGTGTGAATTCTAGCTATATATATATATATATATATATATATATATATATATATATATATATATATATATATATATTTATTTTATTATATATATATATATATATATATATATATATTTACATATATATATAAATAAGAGGAATACTTGAATTTCAGTGTTCATTTATTTACACATATACACACACATAACACTCATCTACTCATTGTTGAGTTAAGGGTTGAATTGTCCATCCTTGTTCTATTCTCTGTCACTATTTTTCTAACCATGCTGAACACCCTCTCTGATGATGCATTCTGCTTCTTCTCCTTGTTGTGTGCGCAGTTGTGCACTGCACTCTCTAAAAGCCGTAGATGTTATTGTCACATATGCATGTACAGTAGATGGCAGTATTGTTCTGTTTAAGAGTGTCACAACATTGCTGTTTACGGCAGACGAACTGCTTAACGGTAGACGAAAACGTGACTGCTGTTGTTGTGTGTTGTTGCCGCGCTGGGAGGACGTTAATGAAACTGCCTAACAATAAACCCACATAAGAAACCAAAAACTCGCCCTCGATCATTCTACGGTTATAATGTGATTGGGCAGGCACGCTGTTATATTGTGGGAAAGCGGACGTGAAAACAGGCTGTCGACACGTCACTCAGGTCCGCATGAATTTCGGGAGATTTTCGGGAGAAAATTTGTCCCGGGAGGTTTTCGGGAGAGGCGCTGAATTCCGGGAGTCTCCCGGAAAGTCCGGGAGGGTTGGCAAGTATGCCATCTGAGGGCTGCTTGTAACAGCCAACAATGTATGAATTTGCCTCTGGATTTCATTATTAATTATTAATTATATATATATATATATATATATATATATATATATATATATATATATATATATATATATATATATATATATATATATATACATACATACTTTTTTTTTTTTTTAAGTAGACTGTCCATTTTACAGTAAGTAAATTTACAAAATTTTACTGTAAAATATAGTGGTTTTCTTGCCCCAAGTGGAGGAGTTCAAGTACCTGCACTGCATAAACTGAAATCTAAGTAAGCTTAAATATCTCAAATAAGGGTGATATTTGCTTATTTTCTGTCTGATAAGATAATTCTTCTCACTAAGCAGATTTTATGTTAGAGTGTTTTACTTGTTTTAAGGGTTTTGGTCCTAAATGATCTCAGTAAGCTTGTTGCTGAGATTTGATGACCTATATTGAGTAAAACATGCTTGAAACTAGAATATCAACTGTTGCAAAGCTGTGTCATCAACACTCACAAGTATAAAACTACTTTTTTAAAGTAATCATTTCTTACTTCAAGCATGAAAAAAAAAATCATGATGCCAAGCGCATATCATTATGTCAAGATAATGGCACTAGCGTTTGCTTAATTTAAGAATATTTTCCAACATATTGAGCAAAAAGGTCTCTTTTTTTTCTACCAAGAAAAGTGCACTTGTTATTAGTGAGAATATACTTATTTTAAGGTATTTTTGGGTTCATTGAGGTGAGCTAATTTTATTTCTTTTGGAAAGTCTTGACAAGCCGAATTTTCTTGTTCTATTGGCAGATAATTATGCTTAGTTCAAATAAAATACCCCTAATTTTTTTATTGTTTTTGAACACTGACTTTTTGCAGTGTGGGAGTCTTGTTCACGAGTGAGGTAAGAGTGGATCGTAATGCGGACGCTGTATCGATCCGTTGTGGTGAAGAAGGAGCTGAGCCGGAAGGCAAAGCTCTCAATTTACCGGTTGATCTACGTTCCCATCCTCACCTATGGTCATGAGCTTTGGGTCATGACCGAAAGGACAAGATCACGGGTACAAGCGACCAAAATGAGTTTCCTCCGCCGCGTGGCGGGTCTCTCCCTTAGAGATAGGGTGAGAAGCTCTGTCATCCGGGAGGAACTCAGAGTAAAGCCGCTGCTCTTTCACATCGAGAGGAGCCAGATGAGGTGGTTCGGGCATCTGGTCAGGATGCCACCCAAACGCCTCCCTAGGGAGGTGTTTAGGGCACGTCTGACCGGTAGGAGGCCACGGGGAAGACCCAGGACACGTTGGGAAGACTATGTCTCCCAGCTGGCCTGGGAACGAAGTGGCTGGGGAGAGGGAAGTCTGGGCTTCCCTGCTTAGGCTGCTGCCCCCGCGACCCGACCTCGGATATGCGGAAGAAGATGGATGGACGGATGGTGTGTTTTGTTTTTGTTTTTACAACATTTTACAGTAAATGGAAAAACAGTATCACTGTTTTTTGGGGTGGGGGTTTACTTAAAAAACTGGCAGCTTAGTTGCCAGAATTTTTCTATTAAATTTACATTGGTTTTTACAACATTATATTGTTAATGGAAAAACAGTACAAGTTCTTTTTTTATTCTGGCATCTTAGCTGCCAGTTTTTCTACCGTAAAAACAAATGTAGCGTCTTTCCATTTACAGTAATACACCGTTAAAAACAACAACCGTAGATTTTACAGTCAAAAACTGGCAGCTCAGTCAACAGAATTTTAACGCAAAAACAGTAGTAGTGTTTTTCATCCATCCATCCATCCATCCATTTTCTACCACTTGTCCCTTTTGGGGTCACGGGGGGTGCTGGAGCCTATCTCAGCTGCATTCGGGCGGAAGGCGGGGTACACCCTGGACAAGTCGCCACCTCATCGCAGGGCCAACACAGATAGACAGACAACATTCACACACTAGGGCCAATTTAGTGTTGCCAATCAACTTATCCCCAGGTGCATGTTTTTGGCGGTGGGAGGAAGCCGGAGTACCCGGAGGGAACCCACGCAGTCACGGGGAGAATATGCAAACTCCACACAGAAAGATCCCGAGCCCGGGATTGAACTCAGGACTACTCAGGACTTTCGTATTGTGAGGCACATGCACTAACCCCTCTTGCACCGTGCTGCCCAGTGTTTTTCAATTTACAGTAATATGCAGTAAAGAACAATGTAAAATGTATTGTCATTTTTATTAATTTGATGGGTAGTTTGCTGTAAAGTTAAGTATTTTTATTTGGACAAAAACATGTTTGGAAAGTATGATACTATACTGTAATATTTGTTGCAATATTGGATACTATTAAAGTTTAAAAGACATGCAATTTCAAGCAGTACATATATTTTTTCTGTCAAAATGAAAAAAATAAATTACATTAACTGAGAAAATATCAAGTACTTTATTGGCACATTTCCAGGTGTTTGAGGGCCAGATAAAATTATGTCGTGGGCCAGATCTGGTTTGACACCTGTGTAATATTCATTTACATACTAGATTTTGGCCCTCAAATTCCTCTTGTGTCCAAAGAATAATTCCCTAAGTTTGTAAACATTAACAAAAACGACAACAAATTATTGAGAAAATAAAAATGTCTAATTACTCTTGTATCGATTATATATATACGGATACTACTGGAGATGTCCGATATCGGCCGATAAATGCGTTAAAATGTAATATCGTAAATTTTCAGTATCGTTTTTTTTTTTATCGGTATCGGTCGTTTTTTATTTTTTATTAAATCAACATAAAAAAACAAGATACACTTACAATTACTGCACCAACCCAAAAAACCTTCCTCCCCCATTTACACTCATTCACACAAAAGGGTTGTTTCTTTCTGTTATTAATATTCTGGTTCCTACATTATATATCAATATATATCAATACAGTCTGCAAGGGATACAGTCCGTAAGCACACATGATTGTGCGTGCTGCTGGTCCACTAATAGTACTAACCTTTAACAGTTCATTTTACTCATTTTCATTCATTACTAGTTTTTATGTAACTGTTTTTGTATTGTTTTACTTTCTTTTTTATTCAACAAAATGTTTTTAATTTATTTATCTTATTTTATTTTAATTATTTAAAAAAAAAAGGACCTTATCTTCACCATACCTGGTTATCCAAATCAGGCATAATAATGTGTTAATTCCACGACTGTATATATCGGTATCGGTAATTAAGAGTTGGACAATATCGGAATATCGGATATCGGCAAAAAAGCCATTATCGGACATCACTAGATACTACCTTTGGTATCGACGTCACCAATTTACAGATGGATCCGCGCTCCTCTTACGTGTGTACTGGCAACAGTTGTCGTTATATTATCCTCTATCTTACTCTGAATAATGTACTTGTTAACTTCCTGTTAATATCTGCTGTAAGGCGCTTCCCTCAACACGTATTTCTTGGTGTGTTTTTTTTCAAGGTCCTGGCTTGTGTTGGGTGTGTAACATGTTTAGCCTCGTCCTCCAGTGATGATTACCTGGTAAATGCAGTTGTCAATTAATTAGCTCTAATAGCGGTGATTATTATCGTTGATTTAGTGAAGCGGCTCCACACTGTGTATGGAGATACGTCATTTGCTGCTAGCCGCTTGTCAGCCGGGGGGACTAAAAACAAATAGTGTCAGTCAGACGGGATTGGCCTTTGTATCGACATTATAAGACAAAAATCCGCAATGATTGATCGTATCCTTTTTCACAAATATCGGCCGATATTGTTAGGCACATCCTTAATTTACAGTATTGTCATCTTTGGTTGCGACAGTATGCCTACATTTGGACCAAGTGGTGCAGTGACCCACCAGAACCAGCAGATGGCGCTTTACACTGCCAAAAACTGAAATCTGGGGTGGTATAGCTTGGTTAGTAGAGCAGCCTGCCAGCAACTTGAGGGTTGCAGGTTCGATCCCCGCTTCCGCCATCCTAGTTATTGCCGTTGTGTCCTTGGGCAAGACACTTTACCCACCTGCTCCCAGTGCCACCCACACTGGTTTAAATGTAACTTAGATATTGGGTTTCACTATGTAAAGCGCTTTGAGTCACTAGAGAAAGGCGCTATATAAATGTAATTCACTTCACAAATCTAGGTAAGATTAAATATCTCAAATAAGGGTGATATTCGCTTATTTTCTGTCTGATAAGATAATTCTTCTCACTAAGCAGATTTGATGTTAGAGTGTTTTACTTGTTTTAAGTGTTTTGGTTCTAAATAATCTCAGTAGGATATTACAGCTTGTAGCTGAGATTTTATGACTTATATTGAGTAAAACATGCTTGAAACTAGAATATTAACTGTTGCAAAGCTGTGTCATCAACACTCACAAGTATAAAACTACTTTTTTAAAGTAATAATTTCTTATTTCAAGCATGAAAAAAAAAATCATGACTTTGACACAATTGTGTCTCATAATTAAAACAGATGACAGCCAAATGGACTTTGCTGTTTTATTTGCAATGAAACAATAGAAACTACGTACTCATATAGTAGTACAGTATATATATATATATATATATATATATATATATATATATATATATATATATATATATATATATATATATATATATATATATATATATGTCTTAATAAGGTTATCCAAAAAATAGTGCTCGATACCGTAGTAGAGCGCAATATATGTATGTGTGGGAAAAAAATCACAAGACTATTTCATCTCTACAGGCCTGTTTCATGAGGGGGGGTACCCTCAATCATCAGGACATCTCCTGATGATTGAGGCTACCCCCCCACTATTTTTTGGATAACCTTATTAAGACATATATATATATATATATATATATATATATATATATATATATATATATATATATATATATATATATATATATATATATATATATATATATATATATATATATATATATATATATATATATATATATATATATATATATATATATGGGGCGGTATAGCTCAGTTGGTAGAGTGGCCGTGCCAGCAACTTCAGGGTTGCAGGTTCGATCCCTGCTTCCACCATCCTAGTCACTGCCGTTGTGTCCTTGGGCAAGACACTTTACCCACCTGCTCCCAGTGCCACCCACACTGGTTTAAATGTACCGGTAACTTAGATAATGGGTTTCACAATGTAAAGCGCTTTGAGTCACTTGAGAAAAGCGCTATATAAATATAATTCACTTCACTACAGTTGGCACAGTACAGTAAACTGACAGTTAATATTTAAACATTTGACATTTCTAACAATTTTGAGCAGAAATAGTTCATGCACATTCAGATAAATTCTTCAAAATCACAATTTTGGTCGGAGGCCGGGCTGTATATATGCTCACTAATTGACTGAAAGAGCACGCACTTGGCGTGATGATGTCATGTTATCGATGGAAAAATGCATTTTTAGACCATATGATTTGCCTGAGCGGCTAGGAGACCCCGAGAGTAACAAGCGGTTGCCTTGTTGAATTTCCATTAAGAACAATAAATTAGTTTTAGTATAAGTTTGCTGGTTTCAAGAAATGTAATGCCGAGCGCATATCATTATGTCAAGATAATGGCACTAGCATTTACTTCATTTAAGAATATTTTTCAACATATTGAGCAAAAAGGTCTCTTTTTTTTCTACCAAGAAAAGTGCACTTATTAGTGAGAATATTCTTATTTTAAGGTATTTTTGGGTTCATTGAAGTTAGCTAATTTTACTTGTTTTGGAAAGTCTTGACAAGCCAAATTTTCTTGTTCTATTGCCAGAATTTGCTTAATTCAAATAAAATACCCCTAATTTTTGTAATTTTTTTTTCTTGTTTTTGAACACTGACTTTTTGCAGTGTATGCATGAATATCTCCTACAGCAGTGGAGTGGGAGAGTTTTGTGGGGCATATTGTTTATATTTCTATATTTTTGGTTTTCTGTGTGTCCCCCACCCAGGCACTGGTGTCCTCCTCCAAGCCAGGACCCGAAGCTGAGCTGGTCTCCTCCACGATGATCTGCAGCAGTAACTCGATGGACTCCACTGATAAGAAAAAGAAGTGAAACGTCACCAGGGTGTACGCACGCCGACACGCACAAACAACACACACACACCTCGGATGGCGGGGGACTGGTCCGGCACCACGTAGACCTTGGGCGGCTGGATGGTGGCGGGGCTCAACGTTCTTGGTGTAGAAGCAGACCGGATCTCCAGGCTCGGACGTGTTTGTGAGGTTGTGCTACTCGGAGACACGTTTTCGTCTTCTGCTGTGACCTGGGGCTCGATTGGAGAGTCCTTGTCGGGGGGACCTGCAGTGGGTGTTCTGGTGGTGTAGTCCAGGATGGAAGAGGACACTGACGGCTGGTTCTGATGTGTTAAGGCCGTAGTGCCGCGGTCCGTGCTCGTTTGGAGTGCTGTCCCAGTCCTCTCCTGGGGAACACGTTCTGATCCTGCCAGAGTCCGACCGTCTCCGGAAGCTGTCATGCTCTCTCTAGTGGTCCAAGTAGAACCCGACATCCACTGCGTGGCGTCTGGGGAGTGTGTGTAAATGTTTCTTTGTGTTGTTGTTGTTGCTGTGTGTGTATTTTGGGGCATTTGGGTCAGTGTGGAGCGTGAAACCGGGTCAGATGTGAAAGACGGGTCTGTCCCACTGTGGACACGGGATGAGTCAGTCTGGGTGAAGTTCTGCTGAGACAACGGGACAAGCGAGTGCAGTTCTGTCACGTGGGTATTGGGCAATTGTGTACCCGTGGAAGTGGGCGGCGTTGACCCCACGGAGGAGGCGGGGTCACCATCAGCATTCCCTATGCTTGAGTCATCAGCGAGTGATGTTAATAATGCGATTCTGCTCCCCCTGCTGGTGAGGGATGATGTGACAGGTGCGAACGTGGACTGGTGGTAGGTTCCATACCCGGAGCTGCTTTCAGATGGACTTGTTTCAGTGTTTTGGGTCAGAACCGGCACGTCAGGACTGAGTGTGTGAGCGCTGCCAGATGTTTCCTCTCCATTGTCTGTGACTTCCTCAGGAAGAGGGAGAGTTTCCCTATCAGCGCCACCAGCCACGGCGAGGCCCGTCATGGGCGCGGTGGACCCCAGCAGCCTCCTTCCGCTATCGCTGCTGGGACCAGACCCTCCATAGAGGGGACCTCTGACCTTCTCCTTCACGCCCGCCGCGTCAGAAGTGGTTCTCGCGTCGCCGTACCCCGCCTGAGACGGAACGGCGAGGTCTGGTTCGGAATGCGGGCTGGAGTACGCCTCTGTGGAATTCCACTGCTCTTCCTGAACTGGAGGACCAGGAAGACAAGGCAGAAAGAGAGAGGGGCGGGACCATGAAGGACAGCGGAAAGGACAACAACAAAGCCTCTATCTGGCACACACACACACGTGCTGATAAGAACTTTCCAACTGGAAGATGCTCCGATCTTTTCCAAGCTTGGATCATCCACTGAGGTCACAATAACTGAAAACAATTCCAACACAAATGTTATTAGGAGCATTAGACCCTCGTGATGCTGCGGTGGCTCACACTGACTCAATTACTGACTAACAACTCCCACACAGTGGCCCTTTCTGTACTCGGGGAAGGCAGGAGAGTGCCCCAGCAGATGGCGCTGTGCTAAAAAAAAACAACCTATGACTTTGTAAATAAACATTTCAATCTCTAGAGCAGTCCTTGGCAAATTAAGGCCCGGGGGCCACATGCGGCCCGTTAAGCTTTTCAATCTGGCCCGCCGGACATTCCCAAATTGTTTTAGATCTTTAAAAGGGAACATTATCACCAGACCTATGTAAGCGTCAATATATACCTTGATGTTGCAGAAAAAAAGACCATATATTTTTTTAACCGATTTCCGAACTCTAAATGGGTGAATTTTGGCGAATTAAACGCCTTTCTAATATTCGCTCTCGGAGCGATGACGTCACAATGTGACGTCACATCGGGAAGCAATCCGCCATGATATATATATATATATATATATATATACATACATATATATATATATATATATATATATATATATATATATACATATATATATATATATATATATATACATATATATATATATATATATATATATATATATATATATATATATATATATATATATATATATATATATATATATATATATATATATGCACGCTTTAGAGCCCCTGCCTCGAAAGAAAATAATGTTTGCCTTGGTGCTCTAAAATATGAGCCCTACTTTAAGGCAACACTTGCCTTGACCGTAAAAAGTTAAAATTTGAGGCCGAGAATAAGCCATGGGACCAAAGGACATTTTGACAAAGCGGGTGAGAACTATTTGTTTCGAGTAACGTATGTCACCTCTGGAACGCATCATCGACTTTAACCTAATGGGGTGTGACTGGCAGACATCTTTCCAGCAGGGTGCATCCTCTTGTGCTCGATAAACCACCTTGCAACATGTTGAGTAAATAGCTGACATAACCGGAAATAACTAAGGGAATTATTTTAATCCTTCTTGCCTTGTTTTAAAGCTAGTAATGTTATTTCACTTATAAACGCTGTATGTTGTCTTGGAAATTGCAATAATGTAGTTTTCTTGGTTATAGCAGATGGAAGTAATTGCTTCTTTAACAACACTGCTCTTACCGTAATAGAAGAGTTGGAGGGCCTCTGAGGAGCGTCCACTTCCTGTCCAGGTCAGGTTGGCGTGGTCACAGTTGGAAAGTTGGACGGTTTTGCCACTCGCCAGAACCCGAGCGTCCTCTCTCCACATGCACCGTAGCCAAACACTCGCCCCGACTTCTGTCCACACGGGCTTTAAGAGAAGCATCCGACCGGGCGGGACATCCAGAGTCACCCTGCAAAAGGCCGCCTGTGGGGTTCTGTCAGTCTGCTGGGTCAGCGAGACGTTGAGGGAAAGTTCTGGTGCGGTGAACTTGACGTGGCCTTCAGGGCTTTGGTCCAAGATGATGTTTCCACCGCATTGATGCTGCCCTGAGGCCAACCTTGTATCTGAGGAGAGGGAAACAATCAATACGCAAATGATTGTGGGTTTTGAAAAAGGCACTCATTTAAAAGATAATGAGGGGGGGAAAGGCGCTTAAGTCCACTTTAGGAATGTCATCTGTTATTTAATTAACATACGTTTAGGGTGGGAACATAAAGATGTTTGCCTGGTTCGTGCATTTATAAACAAGAGGAAGAAAATAACCTACCCCAATTAAAGTACCAATGATTGTCACACACACACTAGGTGTGGTGAAATTTGTCCTCTGCATTTGACCCATCCCCTTGATCACCCCCTGGGAGGTGAGGGGAGCAGTGAGCAGCAGCAGTGGCCATGCCCGGGAATCATTTTGGTGATTTAACCCCCAATTCCAACCCTTGATGCTGAGTGCCAAGCAGGGAGGTAATGTGTCCCATTTTTATAGTCTTTGTTATGACTCGGCCGGGGTTTGAACTCACAACCTACCGATCTCAGGGCGGACACTCTAACCACAAGGCCACTGAGTAGGTTAAAGCTTAGTTAAGTTAAGGCTTAAATCAAAGACTGCCACCAAGAACGATCTAAAATGTAGCGTCTAACTAGGGCTGCAACTAACAACTAATTTGATAATAGATTAATCTGTCGATTATTACTTCGATTAATCGATTAATAATCGGATAAAAGAGACAAACTCCATTTCTATCCTTTCCAGTATTTTATTGGAAAAAAAACAGCATACTGGCACCATACTTATTCTGATTATTGTTTCGCCGCTGTTTGTAAATGTTGCAGTTTATAAATAAAGGTTTATAAAAAAATTAAAAATTAAATAATAAAAAGTTGCCTCTGCGAATGCACATAGCATAGATCCAATGAATCAATGACTAAATTAATCGCCAACTATTTTTATAATCAATTTAATCGATTAGTTGTTGCAGCCCTACGTCTAACCCAAACTTTTTCCACTGAGGGCCACAAATCAAAGAATACGGGGGCCATTTTGGTAGTTTTCACCTTCAAAACCAGTACAATATATCAATATTTTTTTCCAAAGAACTAGAAAACGCAATTTTGGTAGAGATTTCGTGTGAATGCTGAAGAGCCAAAGCTGACCTGAAATGCTAACAGTTAGCAAGCGGGCTGGATAGCGACGAGTAACAAAAAGTATGAGAAAAAAAGCTAAAAAAAAAAAAAAAAGCTAGCATGCTAACAATATCATGCTTACAGTTAGCATTAGTGAAATACCAAAATATATGACACTGAGGTGTAGACCTGCTAAATTAGCTAAAAAAAGCTAATGCTAATGATAGCATGCTAAAATGCTAACTGTAACATGCATCAAGTACCAAAATAGCTCTGATGTGTGTACCTGTTTAAAATGGTAGCCTGCTAACGTTAACATGCATCAAGTACTAAAATATGACTGACGTGTATACCCACAAAATTAGCTTAAAAGAACCTAGAACTAGAATTCGTCAAGTAACACAATTTCTGGCCCTGAGGTGTATGTCTGCAAAATTATCAAAAAAGCTAGCGTGCTATTATTACAATGCTAAAATGTTAACTGTCACATGTGTCAAGTATCAAATTGTATTATTCTGAGGTTTTTACTTGAAAACTTTGTTTAAAATGCTAGCCTGATAACGTTAGCATGCATCAAGTACCAAAATATGAAATGGGTGTATAGCTACAACAATCTGGCATACTAACATTAGTATGCTATTAGGTATCATTCGTCAAGCAACAAAATATTTGACATTGAGGCGTATACCTGCTAAATTAGCTAAAAAGCTAGCATGCTAATAGCATGCTGCAATGCTAACTGTAACATGCATCAAGTACCAAAATATGACTAAGGTTTATGCCGACAAAATTTGCTTTAAAAAAAGCTATCATACTAACAGGTATCATTCGTCAAGTAACACAATATCGGACGCTGAGTTCTATGCCTGCAAAAATTAGCACAAATGCTATCATTAGAATGTTAAAATACTAACTGTAACATGTGTCAAGTACCAAAATGTACTACTCGGAGGTTTGTAACTGAAAATTTTGTTTAAAATGCAAGCCTGATAAGGTTAGCATGCATAAAGTACCAAAATATGGCTGGAGGTGTGTACCTACAAAATTATTTTAAAAAAAAAAGCTAGCATACTAAAATTAGGCATCATTCGTCAAGTAACAACATTTTTGATACGGAGGTGTATATCTGCTAAAATAGCTAAAAAAGCTAGAATTCTAATAGCATGCTAAAATGCTAACTGTAACATGCATCAAGTACCAAAATATAACTGAGGTGTACCCCTAGACAATTAGCATAAAAAAGCTAGCATGTTAACATGCATCATTCGTCAAGTAAAATTTAGGACACTTTGGTTTTTACCTGCAAAATTAGCAACAAAAGTTAACATGCTATTATTAGAATGCTAAAATGCTAACTGTAACAGGTGTCAAGTGCCAAAATGTATTACTCGGAGGTTTGTACCTGAACATTTTGTCTAAAATGCTAGCCTGCTAACGTTAGCATGCATCAACTACCAAAATATGATTAAGGCGTATACCTACAAAATTACCTAAAAAAGAAGCTAATTGGTAAAGAAACAAAATATATGACAGTGAGGTGTACACCTGGTAAATTAGCTAAAAAATCTATAATGCTATTATTAGCATGCTAAAATGCTAACTGTAACATTCGTCAAGTACCAAAATATACTACTCTGAGGTGTGTATCTGAAAAAATGGTTTAAAATGAAGCCTGCTGATGTTAGCATGCACCAAGCACCAAAATATGACTGATGTGTATACCTACAAAATTAGCTAAAAAAAACAAAGCTAGTCTACTAACGGTAGGTAAGGTAAGGTATCATTCGTCAAGTAACAAACATTTTTGACACAGATGTGTATACCTGCTAAAACAGCTAGAATTCTAATAGCATGCTAAAATGATAACTGTAACATGCATCAAGTACCAAAATATACCTGAGGTGTTTACCCATTGAACATTGGCTTGAAAAAGCTTGCATACTATATATCATTTGTAAACAAAATATATGATAGTGAGGTGTACACCTGGTAAATCTATAATGCTATTATTAGCATGCTAAAATGCTAACTGTAACATTCGTCAAGTACCAAAATATATTATTCTGAGGTGTGTATCTGAAAAAATGGTTTAAAATGCAGCCTGCTGATGTGTATACCTACAAAATTAGCTAAAAAAAAAAAAAGCTAAATTAGCAACAAAAGCTAACATGCAATATTAGAATGCTAAAATGCTAACTGTAACATGTGTCGAGTCCCAAAATATATTACTCGGAAGTTTGTACCTGAATATTTTGTCTAAAATGCTAGCCTGCTAAGGTTTGCGTGCATCAAGTACTGACTGAGGCGTATACCTACAATATTAGCTAAAAAAAAGAAGTTTGCATACTAGTTATCATTCGTAAAGTACCAAAATACGACTGATGTGTATACCTGCAAAATTAGCTGTGAAAAAAAGAAGAAGCTAGTCTACTAACGTTAGCATGCTAACAGATATCATTCGTCAAATAACAAAATATTTGACACTGGGGTGTATACCTACAAAATTAGCTAAAAAAAGAAGATGTTTGCATACTAGTTATCATTCGTAAAGTACCAAAATACGACTGATGTGTATACCTGCAAAATTAGCTGTGAAAAAAAGAAGAAGCTAGTCTACTAACGTTAGCATGCTAACAGATATCATTCGTCAAATAACAAAATATTTGACACTGGGGTGTATACCTACAAAATTAGCTAAAAAAAGAAGAAGTTTGCATACTAGTTATCATTCGTAAAGTACCAAAATATGACTGATGCGTATACCTACAAAATTAGCTAAAAAAAAAAAAGAAGTTTGCATACGAGTTATCATTTGTAAAGTACCAAAATATGACTGATGTGTATACCTACAAAATTAGCTAAAAAAAAAAGAAGTTTGCATACTAGTTATCATTCGTACAGTACCAAAATATGACTGATGTGTATACCTACAAAATTAGTTATAAAAAAAAAGAAGCTAGTCTACTAACGTTAGCATGCTAACAGATATCATTCGTCAAATAACAAAATATTTGACACTGGGGTGTATACCTACAAAATTAGCTAAAAAAAAAAGAAGTTTGCATACTAGTTATCATTCGTAAAGTATCAAAATATGACTGACGTGTATACCTACAAAAATTAGCTTTAAAAAAAACCCAAAAAACTACTCTACTAACATTAGTATGCTAACAGATATCATTCGTCATATAACAAAATATTTGACACTGGGGTGTATACCTGCAAAATTAGCAAAAAAGCCTAAATTCTAATAGCATGCTAAAATGCTAACTGTAACATGCATCAAGTACCAAAATGTACCAAAATATACCTGAGGTGTACCCCTAGAAAATTGGCTTAAAAAAAGATTGCATACTATATATCATTTGTAAACAAAATATATGATAGTGTACACCTGGTAAATCTATAATGCTATTATTAGCATGCTAAAATGCTAACTGTAACATTCGTCAAGTACCAAAATATATGATTTTGGAGGTGTGTATCTGAAAAAATGGTTTAAAATGCAGCCTGCCAAAATATGACTGATGTGTATACCTACAAAAATTAGCTTTAAAACAAAACAAAACTACTCTACTAACATTAGCATGCTAACTAGGGATGTCCGATAATATCGGACTGCCGATATTATCGGCCGATAAATGCTTTAAAATGTAATATCGGAAATTATCGGTATCGGTTTCAAAAAGTAACATTTATGACTTTTTAAAACGCCGCTGTGTACACGGACGTAGGGAGAAGTACAGAGCCCCAATAAACCTAAAAGTCACTGCCTTTGCGTGCCGGCCAAGTCACATAATATCTACGGCTTTTCACACACACAAGTGAATGCAAGGCATACTTGGTCAACAGCCATACAGATCACACTGAGGGTGGCCATATAAACAACTCTAACACTGTTACAAATATGCGCCACACTGTGAACCCACACCAAACAAGAATGACAAACACATTTCGGGAGAACATCCGCACCGTAACACAACATAAACACAACAGAACAAATACCCAGAACCCCTTGCAGCACTAACTCTTCCGGGACGCTAAAATATACACCTCCGCTACTCCCTGCCCCCCCACCTCAACCTCCTCATGCTCTCTCAGGGAGAGCATGTCCCAAATTCCAAGCTGCTCTTTTGAGGCATGTTAAAAAAAATAATGCACTTTGTGACTTCAATAGTAAATATAGCAGTGCCATGTTGGCATTTTTTCCCCCATAACTTGAGTTGATTTATTTTTGGAAAACCTTGTTACATTGTTTAATGCGTCCAGCGGGGCATCACAACAAAATCAGGCATAATAATGTGTTAATTCCACGACTGTATATATCAGTATCGGTTGATATCGGAATCGGTAATTAAGAGTTGGGCAATATCGGACATCTCTAATGCTAACAGATATAATTCGTCAAATAACAAAATATTTGACACTGGCGTGTATACCTGCAAAATGATCAAAAAAATCTAGCACACTTGTTAGAACGCTAACGATTATGCCAGGGGCCGTTAAAAAAATTACACACTTTGGACAAAATCTACAGCAACACAACAGATAACATCTAATGACTTTTTTTTTTTTTTTTTTTACATTTTCTTACAAATAAATCCCAAATAAATATTTTCATAACGTCACCAAATATGTTTGATGGATACTAAACGTCATTTGAAAAATACCTGGTTATTTTAACTACAGCCAGGAAGCTGTTCAGGCAGACTGAAAAATAGGTTGAGGTAAAAGTATCAGTCCTTAATTAAATATTCTTAGCATTTCTTCCTCAAAAAGCATGATTCCATGATGCATGTTGGTGATCCAGACAGTATCAGAGCCATGTTCCTACCTGCTGTGACGACCAGGAGCAACAGACAGACGTGGAGCTGCATTTCCAGTCCTTTTCAGACATTTCAGTGCCCAGCAGTCTCCTGAAAAAAAGGACACGCAGGTATTCACACAATCATCTGTCCCAGCTCACTAACTTTACTCCTCCATCATTTCCCCCCCACCTTAAATGAGATCCACGTGTGTGCAGTCCACGTAAAAGTGGACCCAGGGAAGGACCGCCTCGCCTTGCCTGCGGGCTCTTCCACCTCCCTCCCCAGCGAGGGGCCACCGTCACGGCCGGGGGATGAGAGGCTGGTCTCGGCGGGAGAGATGCTTTCCAGGCCGATAAAAATAAAATAAAGGCAAGACAGGAAGGCTTCGCTGCGGGAGGCGCCGACAAATGACAGCATCCAGGGACGAAACGAGACAGTTGAAGGCGCCCGCAGTCAGTCAGCAACACCCCCCGCGCTGGACTCTACTCTCGCACCCTCTTCAGGCTGCAGATGGAACTGCACCATGCTTGACCTCTGCGTCGTCCCGCATCAAAAACATTCAACGTGAAAAAAAGTGTTGAAAATGCTGATTTGAAGGTTAAACCAACATTTCACCCTCATGACAAAAAATATGT
This sequence comes from Nerophis lumbriciformis, assembly GCF_033978685.3. Classification (NCBI taxonomy): domain Eukaryota; kingdom Metazoa; phylum Chordata; class Actinopteri; order Syngnathiformes; family Syngnathidae; genus Nerophis; species Nerophis lumbriciformis. The sequence continues at coordinate 31,109,946 of NC_084572.2, read as the reverse complement.
CAACTTTTTCACAGTTGCAATAAAAATATTTTGAATGATTTTCTCTTTTCAAAATACTTTTGCCTAAAATATTCATACACACTGCAACCCAAAATGTTGAGCCATATTGGACCACAAATACAAAAAAGTAATCGGTCTGGAGCCGCAAAAAATCAAAAGTCTTATATAAATAAGTGTTATAATGAAGACAACACATGATGTACGTGTCTATATTAGCTATAAGAGCCTACTATCAAAATGACTTTAAAAGTCTTATATAAGTGTTATAATGAAGGCAACACATGATGTAAGTGTCTATATTAGCTATAATAGCCTACTATCAAAATGACTTTAAAAGCCTTATATAAGTGTTATAATGAAGACAACACATGATGTAAGTGTCAATATTAGCTATAATAGCCTACTATCAAAATGACTTTAATAGCCTTATATAAGTGTTATAATGAAGACAACACATAATGTTAGTGTCTATATTAGCTATATTAGCCTACTATCAAAATGACTTTAAGTCTTGTATAAGTGTTGTAATGAAGACAACACATGTTAGTGTCTATATAAGCCTACTATCAAAATGACTTTAAAAGTCTTATATAAGTGTTATAATGAAGGCAACACATAATGTGTCTATATTAGCTTACTATCAAAATGACTTTAAAAAAGTCTTATATAAGTGTTATAATGAAGGCAACACATAATGTGTCTATATTAGCTTACTATCAAAATGACTTTAAAAAAGTCTTATATAAGTGTTATAATGAAGGCAACACATAATGTGTCTATATTAGCCTACTATCAAAATTACTTTAAAAGTCTTATATAAGTGTTGTAATGAAGACAACACGTTAGTGTCTATATTGGCCTACTATCAAAATGACTTTAAAAGTCTTATATAAGTGTCATAATGAAGGCAACACATGATGTTAGTGTCTATATTAGCCTACTATCAAAATGACATTAAGTCTTATATAAGTGTTATAATGAAGACAACACATGATGTTAGTGTCTATATTAGCCTACTATCAAAATTACTTTAAAAGTCTTTAAAAAATGTCACCAGACCTTCGTAACTTAGATTCAATATCCCTCTTCAAATCAAGACTCAAAACACACCTATTCCTGACTGCTTATTCATTGTAATCATCTTTTCTTCTCTATCTTTGTTGTTGTTTTTTATCCAATTTGATATTGTTTTGATTTTGTTCGGTGTCCTTGAGTGCCCAGAAAGGCGCCTTATAAATAAAATGTATTATTATTATTACTATAATGAAGACAACACATGATGTTAGTGTCTATATTAGCCTACTATCAAAATGACTTTAAAAGTCTTATATAAGTGTTATAATGAAGGCAACACATGAATTAGGTGTCTATATTAGCCTACTATCAAAATGACTTTAAAAGTCTTGTATAAGTTATATAATGAAGACAACACATGATGTTAGTGTCTATATTAGCCTACTATCAAAATGACTTTAAAAGTCTTACAAAGTGTTATAATGAAGGCAACACATGACATAGGTATCTATATTAGCCTACTATCAAAATGACTTTAAAAGTCTTATATAAGTGTCATAATGAAGACAACACATGATGTTAGTGTCTATATTAGGCTACTATCAAAATGACTTTAAAAGTCTTATAAAAGTGTTATAATGAAGACAGCACATGTTAGTGTCTATATTAGCCTACTATCAAAATGACTTTAAAAGTCTTATATAAGTGTTATAATGAAGACAACACATGATGTACGTGTCTATATTAGCTATTTTAGCCTACTATCAAAATTACTTTAAAAGTCTTATACAAGTGTTATAATGAAGGCAACACATGATGTAAGTGTCTATATTAGCTATATTAGCCTACTATCAAAATGACTTTAAAAGTCTTATATACCGGTAAGTGTTATAATGAAGACAGCACATGTTTGTGTCTATATTAGCCTACTATCAAAATGACTTTAAAAGTCTTATATAAGTGTTATAATGAAAACACATGATGTACGTGTCTATATTAGCTATTTTAGCCTAGTATCAAAATTACTTTAAAAGTCTTATACAAGTGTTATAATGAGGACAACACATGATGTAAGTGTCTATATTAGATATTTTAACCTACATACAGCTAGCCTAAATTGCATGTTAGCATCGATTAGCTTACAGTCATGCAGTGACCAAATATGCCTGATTAACACTCCAACAAGCCAACAAAGCTCACCTTTGTGCATTCAAGCACAGCATAAAACGTTTGGTGGACAAAATGAGACAAAGAAGGAGTGGCATAAAACACATCTTTCTGTGGCAGCTTCGGAGAAAGTTGTACATTTAAACAAACTTGTGAGTAACAGTCCACACAACGGTGAGTTCAAGGGCCGCTAAAAAATTAGTAGGACAAAACGGCACTCGCCAAATACTGTCATCAGTGAAGCATAAACACAAACATATTAAACAGTGGGCTTTCTAACTATTAGGAAGGTTTGTGTCGTGTTTGTCCTCCTACAGAAACCATATTACAACAAAAATCATATTTTTCACTCCATTTTTGTTCCATTTCCATACATAACTGTCTGTCATAACATTTTTAGCATTCAATCAGACTTTATTGTGAGGTTTTATATTAGTTTTCCTAAAAATAGATATACCGGCCCCCAGACACATTTTTTTCTCTAAATTTGGCTCCCGAGTCAAAATAATTGCCCAGGCCTGCTTTAGATAGTACTTGGTTATAAAAACATTTACTTGCATTCAAATTTTCCCGTGTTTTCATATATAACAAGAGGAAAATTCACAGAATTATTCAATGATCATGACATTTCTGGTCACAAGTACGGTATCAGTATCAGTATTTACATGGTATCAGACCGGTACCAAAATTCAAAACCCAAAACATACACGTATTGCTTTAAAATGTGTAAACGGTGTGTACGTGCTGTGCCAGTTTCCTCATGTACTCTTTTCAAAAACAAAGTAAAAAAGTATCCTACCTCATCTCAGACACTTGAAAGGTGTTGATGATGGCTTGTAACTATTTTCTCAATCATGTGACGGGGAAATGACCCAAAACCTGGGATTAAAAAAAGTCAAGATATTTTTGCAAAGGTCTTTGCTCGGCTCTCGGTGTGAAGTTATTTTAGCCGGTCATGCAAGAACAAGTTCCACATTTACATTTTTGTTTAAAGACCTATTCTTTCCCCCTGTTTCCATGGCAACAAGAAGAGAGGCTCCGCACTCACATCTGGCTTCTAAAATAAGAGGTGAAAACAAGAGACTTACAAAAGAGGACTTTTATTTTGATGGAAGAAGGAGTGCCAGCAACTTGACAGTTAGTTCAATGTGGTTGGTGAAGCTTTTTTTCCTTATTCTCTCTTTTTTTTTTTAAGCAGCGTAAGTCCCGCAGGACTTGTCCAGTGAGATCCTTTGACCCAATGATTATGAATGAGGAAACGAAGAGGAAGACTGAAATGGTTCTTTTGACCACAACCACGTTCAGAGCACGTTTAAATGCACTCAAACATATACAGGATATTCTGTTCAATTAATATTATGTTTGCAGTGTGGCGAGGCACGTAAAGCTTTGTTGTTACGTATTGTAATTATATGTATTGTGTGTGTGTATGTGTGTGTGTGTAACATGGTGCTTGCTTCAGCCAGTACGCAGGATGATGTGCACTCCGGACTCGGTAAAAACGGGGCCGCTCATGTCTCCCACTTTGAGCGCAAAGGAGGCGTCTTCGAAAGGTTTCTGCATTTGACCTGCAGCATAAACGCACAGATAAGTTGTGTGCTCCAGTAGAAGACATTTCGTTGTTGGTTCTTTTTATGGATTTGATGTGGAGCTGACAAACGCAGTGTGGTTGTACAGCTCAGATTTTGAACCAAAAATGTACAGTAGAAAGAAATATGCCACTTAAGCACAGGTGTCAAACTCAAGGCCCGGGGGGCAGGATCGGGCCCGCCACATCATCTTATAAGGCCCGCAAAAATCTAGGAATAACACGTTACACTTGGAAAAACTAGTGAGCATCATGGATGATGCCAGTCACCCTCTGCATACCGTTATCAGTAGCCAGAGGAGCCTGTTCAGTTCTAGACTGCTTCATCCCAAGTGCAGGACTAACAGACTAAAAAACTCCTTTGTCCCACACGCCATTAGACTGTACAACTCCTCTCTGAGAGGGAAGGAAGGGTTAGGGGTGTCCCGATCCAGGTTTTTGAACTTCTGATCCGATACCGATACTGGCCTATCCGAGCATGTATTAAAGTTTAAAGTTATTTAGCCTACTTAGTTGTCAGAATCATGTTGAAAAGGGTTTTAGTACTCTTGATAACAACTAGCCAGCTGAATTAGGGGAGTTTGAATAATACACAATGGTTGGTAACAAGAAACTGACCTGTTTATTCAAGGATAAACACAAAATAGACAAAATTATACATGACAAACAGAAATGGCATCATTGAACTAGGGCTGGGCGATATGGCCTTTTTTTAATATTGCGATATTTTAAGGCCATATTGCGATACACGATATATATCTCGATATTTTGCCTTAGCCTTGAATGAACACTTGATGCATATAATCACAGCAGTATGATGATTCTATGTGTCTACATTAAAACATTCTTCTTCATACTGCATTAATATATGCTACTTTTAAACTTTCATGCAGAGAAGGAAATCACAACTAAAAAATTCACAATGTTTTTAATACGGTGTTGATCTGGAAATGTTTGCCTCGGCAGTTTGATGGTGTGGGCGTGTGGCACCGAATGGAGATAAGCGTCTCAACAGACGTTACAATATTTGAACAATGATGACGAAAACTGTTTTCTCTGTCGTGTCCGTGTGTCGAAAATTGTTATGCGCTTATTTTTTTATTTGATTTTTTTGCGTGGCATAGATTTGTGGTGCGCAGAGGACGTTTGAGCAGTGCGCAATTGCACAGGCGCGCACCTTAGAGGGAGCGTTGGTCACACGGCTGCGCTAGCATCACAGCTAACGTTAGCCATGCTGCTACCTCTCTGCTGGGAGAGGACGTATACGTATGTGACGTATGACGTGACAGTATGTGACGTGTGTAAGAAGGTGCGCTTGTTGTCTGTGAGAAGGAGAGACAGGAAAGAGTGAGAAGAGCCTGTCGTGTAATGCCAGCAGCTAAAAGCAACTGCGTGAGAATCCACAGACCTGTGGATGTGTTGAAGGTGTGCTGGAAAATGCGGAACGGAAATTAGGGAGCAGCAGAAAAGTGCAATGTATTATTTAAATCGGTGCGTTGGAAAACACAGACCGGAGTTTTGTTTTTTTAAACTGGATCTGGATCGGCATTTTCCCATGCCTTGCCGATAAGCATTTTTTGGCAAATATCGGATCGGGACATCCCTAGGGAGGGTACTAGGATGACAGGGGATGCAAAACAATAACAGTGCAATATTTTTTCATAACATGGTCACTACTGCCTAGTTTCTCTTGTTATATTCTTATTTCACTGTTATGTTTTTATTCTCATTGTTGCTTTTTATTTTTTTTCTTATTGTAATATTTTTCTATTTTGTTTCCATTTATTCCCCCATTATTTACTTTTTACTTTTTAAATTCGATCTCAATTCTGTACACTGCTGCTAGAATTGTAATTTTCCTGAGGGAACTCTCCTGAAGGAATCAATAAAGTACTATCTATCTATCTATCTATCTATCTCAATAAAATACTTTCTTCTCTTTCTAAATGTATTTGTCATGTACATTTTGACAGGAAATAAACACATGTACGCCATGTAGTTACATATTTATGTAACTGGAATATTATTCAATAATTGAAAAAAAATTCTATTAACATACATTCCATTAAAACAAAAATAAAAATACTGTACTTTCCAGACTACAAGCCGCTACTTCTTTCCAATGCTTTGAACCCTGGGGCTTTTAAAACGGTGCTGCTAATTTAAGGATTTTTCTCCGCCAACAGCCATGTTTTGTATTCAACAAACAGTTCTCATATTACACCGACAGACACACTGAAAAGGTGTGTTATTGTTTATGCTACGGCGGCATCTTTTGGCCGAGTTTGCTCACTGAAAGTGCTGCAGGTTGAAAATGTACATCTTGTTTTGCGCCTCGAACCGCAAGTAAAACCGTTCATAGTGGTTCTGCTAGAAATAATTCTTCATTTAATACCCCAAACAATGTCTGTAAGTCTTACAATATAACAAACAATTCTTACTTACTAAATCGTCCCTTGTGTGACGTCTGTTGGAGTGTTTTGATGGATATATGCACGTGCTATCGTAATGCAATCAAGCTGGCGTCGTTAGTGTTAGTATTATTAACTTACAATACACTGCAAAAAGTCAGTGTTCAAAAACAAGAAAAAATATATAAAAAAATTAAGGGTAAATTACTTGAACTAAGCAAAATTATCTGCCATTAGAGCAAGAAAATTTGGCTTGTCAAGACTTTCCAAAACAAGTCAAATGAGCTAACCTCAAAGAATCCAAAAATACCTTAAAATAAGTATATTCTCACTAATAACAAGTGCACTTTTCTTGGTAAAAAAAAAGAACACCTTTTTGCTCAATATGTTGAAAAATATTCTTAAATTACCGTATTTTCCGCACTATAAGGCGCACCTAAAAACCACAAATTTTCTCAAAAGCTGACAGTGCGCCTTATAACCCGGTGCGCTTTATATACCGTATTTTCCGCACTATAAGGCGCACCTAAAAACCACAATTTTTCTCAAAAGCTGACAGTGCGCCTTATAACCCGGTGCGCTTTATTACGATTCATTTTCATAAAGTTTCGATCTCGCAACTTCGGTAAACAGCCGCCATCTTTTTTCCCGGTAGAACAGGAAGCGCTTCTTCTTCTACGCAAGCAACCGCCAAGGAAAGCACCCGCCCCCATAGAACAGGAAGCGCTTCTTCTTCTACTGTAAGCTACCACCCGCCCCCGGAAGAAGAAGAAAAAACGCGCGGATATCACCGTACGTTTCATTTCCTGTTTACATCTGTAAAGACCACAAAATGGCTCCTACTAAGCGATCCGGTTCATAAAAAGACGCAATCTCTCCATCCGCACACGGATTACTACCGTATTTCACAGCAACTGATATTCCTGTGAACCGCACTGTGGAACGGGAGCACGTACGGTGAATATTCGCACCACAGGGAATGAGAAGTCATCCTTCACTGTGGTTCTAGCTTGCCATGCTAACTTCCACCCATGGTGATATTCAAAAGGAAGACCTTGCCAAAAGAGACCTTTCCAGCCGGCGTCATCATAAAAGCTAACTCGAAGGGATGGATGGATGAAGAAAAGATGAGCGAGTGGTTAAGGGAAGTTTACGCGAAGAGGCCGGGTGGCTTTTTTCACACAGCTCCTAAGGCGAACACACCTTCACTAAGACGGACGACATACGCCAACATTTGCCAGTGGATCGTAAATGCCTGGGCAGATATTTCGGTCACAACTGTGGTCCGAGCTTTCCGGAAGGCAGGATTCACAGAACAACAGCGACACTGACTCCCGATGACTTCGACGAGACGGAACCGGCCATTTTGGATACCACGCTTGCGCAACTTTTCAATTCGGACACCGAAGACGAAGAATTCGAAGGATTTACGAATGAAGAATAACTTCAGAAGGTGAGCGCTATGTTTATTTTGTGTGTTGTGACATTAACGTTCGAGCAACATTATGTTACTATTGCTCTACACCATTTTGAATTTTACTATGTTTGTGATTGCACATTTGCGTACATTTTGGGACAGAGTTGTTAGAACGCTGGTTTTCAATATATTATTAAAGTTTGACTGAACTATCTGACTGTTTTTTTGACATTCACTTTAGCGCAGCGTTTTTTTGACATTCACTTTAGCGCAGCGTAGGCGCGGCTTATAGTCCGGGGCGGCTTATTGGTGGACAAAATTATGAAATATGTAATTCATAGAAGGTGCGGCTAATAATCCGGTGCGCCTTATAGTGCGGAAAATACGGTATGGATAAATATTAAGATTCATTTTCATAAAGTTTCGGTCTCGTAACTACGGTAAACAGCCGCCATCTTTTTTCCCGGTAGAACAGGAAGCGCTTCTTCTTCTACGCAAGCAACCGCCAAGGTAAGCACCCGCCCCCATAGAACAGGAAGCGCTTCTTCTTCTACTGTAAGCAACCACCCGCACGCGTAGAAGAAGAAAAAGCGCGCGGATATTACCGTACGTTTCATTTCCTTTGTGTGTTTACATCTGTAAAGACCACAAAATGGCTCCTACTAAACGACAGGGATCCGGTTCATGAAAAGACGCAATCTCTCCATCCGCACACGGATTACTATTTCACAGCAACTGATATTCCTGTGAACCGCACTGTGGATACAACGGGAGCACGTACGGTGAATATTCGCACCACAGGGAATGAGAAGTCATCCTTCACTGTGGTTCTAGCTTGCCATGCTAATGGCCAGAAACTTCCACCCATGGTGATATTCAAAAGGAAGACCTTGCCAAAAGAGACCTTTCCAGCCGGCGTCATCATAAAAGCTAACTCGAAGGGATGGATGAAGAAAAGATGAGCGAGTGGTTAAGGTAAGTTTAAGTTTACGCGAAGAGGCCGGGTGGCTTTTTTCACGCAGCTTCGTCCATGTTGATATACGATTCCATGCGCGCCCACATCACGCTGGTTTTAATATATTATTAAAGTTTGACTGACCTATTTGACTGTTTTTTTGACATTCCTTTAGCGCAGTTAGATGCGGCTTACAACACGGGGCGGCTTATAGGTGGACAAAGTTTTGAAATATGCCGTTCATTGAAGGCGCGGCTTATAACCCAAGGCGCCTTATGGTGCGGAAAATATGGTAAGTAAATGCTAGTGCCATTATCTTGACATAATGATATGCGCTCGGCATCATGTTTTTTTTTTCATGCTTGAAGTAAGAAATTATTACTTTAAAAAAGTAGTTTTATACTTGTGAGTGTTGATGACACAGCTTTGCAACAGTTGATATTCTAGTTTCAAGCATGTTTTACTCAATATAGGTCATAAAATCTCAGCTACAAGCTGTAATATCTTACTGTGATCATTTGGGACCAAAACCCTTAAAACAAGTAAAACACTAACATAAAATCTGCTTAGTGAGAAGAATTATCTTATCAGACAGAAAATAAGCAAATATCACCCTTATTTGACATATTTAAGCTTACTTAGGATTCAGTTTTTGCAGTGTAGCATTCTTTTGGTATTGTTTAAGTTTTGTAAATTCACCAAAATGTCACCATGGGAGAGCTAGCGTCTGACTTTTCTTTTGTTTGATCAGCCGTTTTACTGCCTTGTTACAGACACCGTTTGGAAACAATTAAAGTATGTAAATAAAAATTTACAAAATATTTCATACCAGTATATATATATATATATATATATATACATACATACACATATATATATATATATATATATATATATGCATTTGGTGGGTGTGGCTTAAACACCGGTGAGCTATATAGCCCGGAAAATACGGTACTTAAATATCTGCTTGTCTTATGATTTGAAAGAAAGTTTTATCCATCAAATTGACCACTGTAAAAATGATAATAGATTTTACGTAGGGGTGTAACGGTACGTGTATTTGTATTGAACCGTTTCGGTACGGGGGTTCCGGTTCGGTTCGGAGGTGTACCGAATCAGTTTCCACACGGACATATTAAGTAGCGTAGCGCACGTTGTGTAAACAATGCACACCGAGGCACAAGACATGCATTTTCACCGGACATGTCCTCTTTTGCGGAGCGGTCAGGGCGGAGTTTCTTAAATGCCTCAAATGTCCGGCATTTTGAGTGAGGGTTGCGTGTATTTTCAATGTACGTTCAGGGTTAAAAACAAAACAAATTGTGTGCGCAGCAGCATTGGTGAGGGAGGGGCAGAGAAAGAGAGAGAGAGTTATGATAAACGCGCATGCGTCGCCAGGCTCTGCTTTTTATCCATAGATTTATCAGATTAAATGTTTTATTATCTATAGCAGGGGTGTCAAAAGTGTGCCCCAGAGGCCATTTGCAGCCCACAGCTAATGTTTTAAAGGCCCACAGCACATTCTAAAAATACTATTAAAATAAACAAAAACATTAAAAAAGTGAAATAAAAAAGCTTAAAGGTTAAATGTAATTTAGAAAAAGTTGCAATGTTGACTAATAAAACAAAGCTGTTTTTTTTTCTTTCAAACTGTCACTGCTCAAAACATAATATTGAATCAAAATCAATGTTATTAGGAATTATTGACCTATCCAAGGTTCCGATTACTTCACATCAAATATTCCACGAAGAAAAATATTTTTGGTGGAAGATTTTGCAAATTTGGTAAATAAATAACCCAAAAATGTATATTTTGTTGTTTTCTTACTGTACCGAAAATGAACCGAACCGTGACCTCTAAACCGAGGTACGTACCGAACCGAAATTTTTGTGTACCGTTACACCCCTAATTTTACGGCATAAAAAGGAGACAGCTCAGTCACAGGAGTTTTACTGTAAGCAACTGTGGTATTGTTTTCCCATTTACAGTAATGTACTGTAAAAACAACAAATTTAGATTTTACTGTTAAGAAAAGTTGACAGAATTTAAGGTCCAAAACTGGGAAATACCTAATACTTGTGTTCTTTGGGCATCGTATTGATAAAACAAAGACAAGAACAGTAAGAAGGTCCTCACCTCTTCCAAAGACTCCCAAGTCTCCATCATTTTTAGCTGAACTGCAGTCGCTGAACTGAGAAGCCAAATCCTCAAACTTCTCCTCTCCGGACTTAATCTGCTCAATATATTCTGAGTAACACAGGAAAAACAATAAATGAGCTCCTCTGACGCATCGCCAAGCGCTCTTTGTGTCCCAGCTTACTCTGGATCAGCTCCAGCGCCTCATCTTTGGATCGTGTGATGTTTTGTTCCCGCCAGGAGGAGGGACGTCGTGACTGGTTGTGTTTGACCAGCAGGTGAGAGCAGCGCACCTGACGCACGACAACACAGCACCGCACAAATAACATCACTCATGTGCTGCTCCCAATGGGCCCACCTCGCCCGTTTCTTACTGACAAGAAGCAGGGAACAAACATTTAGGAGGCATATCGATTATTTACATTCGCTGGCTCGCCCTGGCCGTCTCCTATTGGTCGTTCCCATTGGCTGGCGTTGGTGGTGTGGTTGAAGTAATACACCTTGCCTGCATTGGAAGATTAAGAGTACATCGTTTCATATTTGTGACACTTCCAAAGAGGAAAACATTACTTGTTGTTCTTGTTATATACATCTAATCCATTTTTTATTAGCATCATTACTAATTATATCGTAGGGTTGTACGGTGTACCGGTACTAGTATAGTACCGCGATATTAATGAATCATATTCGGTACTATACCGCCTCTAAAAAGTACCGGTTAAATATGGAAAGATAAAAGAATAATATAACATATGCAAAAAAAAATAATAATAAAAAAAAAAAAAAAAAAGATTACTCCCTAAATATATATATATATATATATATATATATATTTTTTTTTTTTTTTTTTTTGTTCTGATTATTATTATTATCAATGTATTATTTCTTTTTTTGTTTATTTAATTGATGTATTTGTTGATACTACTTTGTTTTTTTTTGCTGTTTCTTTCTTTTTTTGGGGAGGGGGTGGTATGGTTGGGATATACACAAAAAATATTTTTACATTTAGGGCAGACAATAGATGTATGTGAATATGATGTAATAGATAGGAATGTCTGATGCTGGATGTCAATAAAAATAAAATGAAAATAAACATATGCAGACATTTCTTATTCAGCATGTGTCTTACTTTATAAAGAATAGCAATGCTTGGTTGAAGTTGGTCAGAAAATGTATATAGTTCAAATGAGGATACTTTTTTCTATTTCAGGAATTAAATGCAATTTAAATATTTTCTGTTACAGATTAAAAACAATTTTAACAAAGTTACAAATGTTTTGGTTGTCTTTAATGTTAAAGGATACAGAGTTATGCAGAGGTGTACGGTACTTATAACAACTTTATGGACAAATTACACCATTTATAGTTGCGGCGGAGGGTGCAAAATGTTTTCGTCTTCTTGGGGGATGGGGGGCACTGTTTTAGCCAAAGTTTGCCAGCTTAACTTTGTCTAAAACAATTCAAGTACTTTTTAAAGCCGAGTCAAATTGCAGGGCAATAAAAAGAGGCACAATAACAAATGTTAATTGCACACACAAAACATTAGGCACCAATGAGCCGGTCTCGTAAGACTAAACATAAAATCTATTAGATATCTTAAAAGTAAGAATGATCAATGATACAATTCTATACATCGAGTCTATAAGGTTGATAAAAATGCCAGGACTTAATCAATAATACATCAGTGTACAGCTTTTTAAACACATCATTACAAAATGCTAGATATTTTATAGGGATGTCCGATAATATCGTCAGTCCGATATTATCGGCCGATAAATGCTTAAAAATGTAATATCGGAAATTATCTGTATTGGTTTCAAAAAGTAAAATGTATTACTTTTTAAAACGCCGCTGTGTACACGGACGTAGGGAGAAGTACAGAGCGCCAATAAACCTCAAAGGCGCTGCCTTTGCGTGCCGGCCCAATCCCATAATATCTACGGCTTTTCACACACACACACACACACACACACACACACACACACACACACACACACACACACACACACACACACACACACACAAGTGAATGAAATGCATACTTGGTCAACAGCCATACAGGTCACACTGAGGGTGGCTGTATAAACAACTTTGACACTGTTACAAATATGCGCCACACTGTGAACCCACACCAAACAAGAATGACAAACACATTTCGGGAGAACATCCGCACCGTAACACAACAGAACAAATACCCAGAACCCCTTGCAGCACTAACTCTTCCGGGACGCTAAAATATACACCCCCCGCTACCTCCTACCCCCCCCAACCCTGCCCACCACAACCTCCTCATGCTCTCTCAGGGAGAGCATGTCCCAAATTCCAAGCTGCTGTTTTGAGGCATGTTGGAAAAAAAAAAAAAGCACTTTGTGACTTCAATAATAAATATGGCAGTGCCATGTTGGCATTTTTTTCCATAACTTGAATTGATTTATTTTGGAAAACCTTGTTACATTGTTTAATGCATCCAGCGGAGCATCGCAACAAAATTAGGCATAATAATGTGTTAATTCCACGACTGTATATATCGGTTGATATTGGAATCGGTCATTAAGAGTTGGACAATATGGGCAAAAAAGTCATTATCGGACATCTCTACTATTTATTAATGAAATACTCATCTTTGCTGTTCGTGAGAAGCCTAGAAAAATCTCAAGTTGAATTTAAAAGCAGATTGCTAAATTAGAGCCACTGAAAAAGTGTATGCTTTATTCGTCGACTAATCGTTAAGCTAGTCGATAATCAAAATAGTCATTAGTTGTTTACCTAGCCTCTATACAATCATTAAGTGGAACGTTTGCTTACAAAGCCTTGCAGAACATTACATCACTTAGAAGATGCATGACTCCACATTTAAATGCCTATAATTATGATAAAACGCAGACAGTCTGCAGGTGAGCTTGTAAGGGCACCATGACGTCATACAGGGCCCAGGGTGTATCCGCTCGCGCGCAAACATGATTTAGCAACTTATTGAGCAAACAAAGAAAACTAAACAAACAACACGTGCGGCGCAAGTTGACACAAAATACAATTTCTGGTGCATTTTCTTAAAAGAGTATAAAGTTTGGTCAGCCTGCTAGCCATAATTCACCCGCATTGATGCGGATGTTAGCATGGTAAGCTATGTTACCCATCATGCCTCTACAAACCTCTTTTAGCGTCTTTTGAGTTACTTATTCAGTCACCTGAGTTGCGGCTCATTTTTTTCTCCCAACCCGATGGTAAAGGCTCCTCGTTAGACGTCATATTCTCGTGGCAAGTTTACCCCAAAAGTAATTTAAAAAAATGTAATCTAGCAGCAGCAGCCGTGTGTTTGTAACTAAAGTCCGACAGTTTGCGACAACTACCAAGAGGTTTACGGCTCGCGTTGTTTTCACAACTGGACACGCCTTCGACCAAGCGTTTCTGCCATTGGCTTATTGAGATGCCAATCATCTTTACGTCCATTTGATTGGTCTACAGAGAGACGTCGCTTTGACGAGAGCCTGCTAGAAAACATAGGCGTCGAAAAGGCAACGTTTTGCCACTCTTCTGCCGATTTTAAGGTAATATTGATGAATTCCACGCACATATTTGTAACTTATCTAAAACTATTGTCATGTTGTATAACCAAATGTTGTACATTTTGGTGCGTGCTGAGTAACATGGTGATGCAAAAAGTATGTGCTCGTTAGCATAGCATGTAAGCTAATGTTGCAACGATACACATGCGTTTGTAACCAGCTTCTAAATTGTTGTTTTGCCACAGCATTGTTATGGTTAAAGTTTATTACGAACATGAATACAGTTACAATATGATACAGCATAATATTCTCATTTCTCTTTACATGTTCGAAAAGGAGTAGGAAGAAACAAAGCTTATAAAATCCTACCCGCTTTGTAATTCATAGTATTAGCAATTGCTAACACAGATGGTCACTTCCGGTTCTCATTTTATAACGCAGTTTTCATCAAAGAATTCTAAATACAACAGTTTTATTAGTAAACAGTTAGTTCAGCTATGACACACATAATGAGATGAATAATACATAATGTTCAATAAAGTTTAAGATAGAGATGTCCGATAATGGCTTTTTTGCCGATATCCGATATTGTCCAACTCTTAATTACCGATTCCGATATCAACCGATACCGATATATACAGTCGTGGAATTAACACATTATTATGCCTAATTTTGTTGTGATGCCCCGCTGGATGCATTAAACAATGTAACAAGGTTTTCCAAAATAAATCAACTCAAGTTATGGAAAAAAAATGCCAACATGGCACTGTCATATTTATTATTGAAGTCACAAAGTGCATTTTTTTTTAACATGCCTCAAAACAGCAGCTTGGGATTTGGGACATGCTTTCCCTGAGAGAGCATGAGGAGGTTGAGGTGGGGGGTAGGGGGTAGCGGGGGGTGTATACTATAGCGTCCCAGAAGAGTTAGTGCTGCAAGGGGTTCTGGGTATTTGTTCTGTTGTGTTTATGTTGTGTGACGGTGCAGATGTTCTCCCAAAATGTGTTTGTCATTCTTGTTTGGTGTGGGTTCACAGTGTGGCGCATATTTGTAACAGTGTTGAAGTTGTTTATACGGCCACCCTCAGTGTGACCTGTATGGCTGTTGACCAAGTATGAATTGCATTCACTTGTGTGTGTGAAAAGCCGTAGGTATTATGTGATTGGGCCGGCACGCAAAGGCAGTGCCTTTTTAAGGTTTATTAGCGCTCTGTACTTCTCCCTACGTCCGTGTACCTCTACGTACAGCAGCGTTTAAAAAAAAATCATACATTTTACTTTTTGAAACCGATACTTTCCGATATTACATTTTAAAGCATTTATCGGACATCTTTAGTTTTAAGTGTTGTACGTGCATACAAATGTTTTAAATTCCATTTTTCCCCAAGGTCATATTTCTCTTTTGTTGAATTGTTGTACATTCCTGAGTAGTTTGCTTTGTGCATAATTTTAGCTATTTGCAAATGCACCAAATAATTTAATTTTAAGTATTTTTGGACTCAAATCAATAAAGGGTTTGTGTGTTCTCTATTTCCAATGTTATGTTTTATTCTAACTGATCTTTTTTGTAACATGGTTATTGAATGAACACAATAACTCAGATACTGTAGGTAACACTCGAGAGTATTAGAGAATATGTAGTGATTTTTTGTAGTGTTTTATTTATTTTTTCCTCTGTCAATGTCTACTCCCGTCTATTTGTGTTTGACTTTCTCTTCTGCTGTTACCAAGTAGCGTTGTTTTGCCGCATAGCACAATAAAGCGTTACAACATCAAGGACATGCTGCCTTTTGTTCATGCGTGACATCGGTGGCTATCACATGGTAACGCTTTAACACGTCTGCTTTTTGCCAGACATTACGTGAAGATGATCGAGGTGGTGTGCAACGATCGCCTGGGCAAGAAAGTCCGGGTAAAGTGCAAGTATCCTTCATCCTGACACCACCGATTTCGAGGGCGACGCTTTGTTTGTTTACATGTCTGAGTGTCAATCATAACCGAGCATGGTTATTTTTGCAAATAATTAACGAAATGTTGAGTACCATAGGGCTCTTGTGTCGTATGTAGCTTTTCCTTAACATGAACATTACAGCTCTGAGGACACAATTGGAGACTTGAAGAAGCTCATTGCAGCCCAGACAGGAACACGATATGACAAAATTGTCTTGAAGAAATGGTAAACACCTCTTCCTCCGACCCTAATGGACATTTTCTGCTTCGCCTTCAAGACTTCTAAATGTTCCTTCTTTGTGCTCGCAGGTACACTATTTTCAAGGACCACGTCTCACTGGGTGACTGTATCCTTTACACGGAGTATTTGCAAGGACTTGACGTTAGAGATCGACCGATAGGGATTATTAGTAGTCAAGGAGGCAGATAACCGATATTTGCAATAAAAGTAATTTAAACACGAATAGTATACGTCAGTAAACAGCTGGCTAAGGCTTCAAGTTGTTTTTTAACATTATTTTTTAGGAAACGTCGGACCAGTAGACATGTTTATTGCGACGATAATGTGGTTAATTTAGCTGCAAAAAAACATCAGGGGATTTTACAAGCACATTTATTACGTGTGTTTAAGAGGAGCATCAACATTTGCATTTCAAAATATAGAAATCTTCCTGAGAAAATTGGTAAAAATATGTGATTTTTCGACATCACATCGTCTACTCAATTTTATAGCAGTTTATGGATTTAATACATTGTAAGGTTTGCTTGAGAGGAACCCTAAAATATTGCAAACATTTGAATAAAAACAACTCTGGGGTCTTTAACGTAGATTATAGTTAAGACATTTTTCAAGCTGGCTGACATAATTTCTTCCTGAATGTTATAGAAAGTATGAGAATATGTGAGCTGCTGCCTGCTTTTCTTTACTGATATACTTTCATAATGGGGGAACTGCACTTTTTTTGGAAATTCGCCTATCATTCACAATCCTTATGTAAGGCAAGAACCCATGTTTTTCTTTTTTAATGCATTCTAAATACATAAATGCGATCAAAAGTTTGCTTACAATGTAGCCTATGGTCGTCACTCTATTCTGCCTATCAAGCCCTGAAAAAACATCCAAACACCTTCATTAAGGTTTTATATACATGCTGTAAGTATATAAGTAGTGTAGTAACGGGCACATATATAACTTAATATTTACGTATTTTGATAATTTTAAGCATACGCGGCACATTTATTTAGAAAATGCATCCCGATGTTCGCTTTTTTCCCCCCCCAACATCACTGATTATTACTCACTGCAGACTTCCATGAGAGCCGACAAACATAATATATTATCACTTACTGTATACGGTCTGCTGTCATTAGGATGCCTACTGATAGAATGTTGTTATATTCCTGTGGTGAAAAATTATAGCAGTAATAACTTTGTTACACATGCGCCGATCTTTCTGAATTTTTTATTGGGTGGAATGCAACCGCATCAGTGCAGTGGCGCCAATGTCGCCCTCTTGTGGTGAAAAATGACAACTGTTATAACTCCCTTACACATGCTCCGATCTTCCTGAAATTTTTGGTGGTGGTCGGAAGGACGTAACAGTGCGAGGGCCTGTTCAAAAGTGCTCGCAGCTTTAATTATATATTTTTAAAGATGAAATACTTGTATCATATGTGTTTATATTGTACCTGCTTAAGTAGTTCAGTTGTAGTTGGAAAAAAAAAAAGGCAGCTATAGATCAAAATGCCAAACATCGGCGCCAATAATCGCTCGATCTCCAGTTCACTTTGATCTTGATGAGCTTTGTCATGGGTTTGACTTGACCATGAGCTTGGCAGACGAGATCCACGATGGGATGAATCTGGAGTTGTACTACCAGTGAAGCTGGGGAGGACCAACACCGCAACAGACACACACAGATATGACTTAAATTGCCGCTTCAAGACCACAGGAAAAAAACAGTGGCTATGAAAGACATGATGTAATGTGATTTTTGTTTTGTTTTGATAATATTGGAATAAAGTTGATATTTACTTAGTTATGCAGTGTCAGTCATTCTCACCGCTTTACCAAATGTGTTTCTTTGCCCTATTTAAAACGTGTAAGAGCTGTTATTACTAGTGCTGTCAAATAATTAATATTAGAATAATTGTGATTAATCACAATAAATAACTTGCTTACATAACTTAAATCATACTTGCCAACCTTGAGACCTCCAATTTCAGGAGGCGGGGGTGTGGTTAAGAGGGGATGAGTATATTTACAGTTAGAATTCACCAAGTCAAGTATTTCATATACTATATATATATATATATATATATAAATAAAATAAATACTTGAATTTCAGTGTTCATTTATTTACACATATACACACATAAGACTCATCTACTCGTTGAGTTAAGGGTTGAATTGTCCATCCTTGTTATATTCTCTGTCACTATTTTTCGAACCATGCTGAACACCCTCTCTGATGATGCATTGCTGTGTGGCACGCACAAAAGTGCTTTCATCAAATGCACTAGATGGCAGTATTGTCCTGTTTAAGAGTGTCACAACATTGCTGTTTACGGCAGACCAAAACGTGACTGCTGTTGTTGTGTGTTGTTACCGCGCTGGGAGGACGTTAATGAAACTGCCAAACAATAAACCCACATAAGAAACCAAGAACTCGCCCTCGATCATTCTACAGTTATAACGTGATTGGGCAGGCACACCGTTTATATTGTGGGAAAGCGGACTCAGGTCCGCATGGAGCTGGAGGGGGAGATTTTCGGGAGAAAATTTGTCCCGGGAGGTTTTCGGGAGAGGCGCTGAATTTCGGGAGTCTCCCGGAAAATCCGGGAGGGTTGGCAAGTATGACTTAAATATACCCCAATATTTTGACACAAATGCAATTTCCTCGTCAGAATGTCATACACAAACATTTTTTCAAATGTTTTACTTGAGTGTATTATCATTTACAGTACAGGCCAAAAGTTTGGCCACACCTTCTCATTCAATGCGTTTTCTTTATGACTATTTACAATGTAGATTGTCACTGAAGGCATCAAAGGCTTTGTACACTCTTGGCATTCTTTTAATGAGCGTCAAGAGGTAGTCGCCTGAAATGGTTTTCACTTCACAGGTGTGCTTGAAGCTCATCGAGAGAACGCCAAGAGTGTTCAAAGCCGTAATCAGAGCAAAGGGTGGCTATTTTGACGAAACTAGAATATAAAACATGTTTTCGGTTATTTCACCTTTTTTTTTGTTGAGTACCTAACGCCACATGTGTTCATTCATAGTTTTGATGCCTTCAGTGACAATCTACAATGTAAATAGTCATGAAAATAAGGAAAATGCATTGAATGAGGAGAAGGTGTGTCCAAGCTTTTGGCCTGTACTGTATTTGCTCAAAACCTGGTCAAAGTATTATCGGAAGTCCTGTCAGTTTGTTTTTTTTAAGCAACATTTTGTAAGCATTGACCTGATCACATGCGTCACATAAAACCCACGCCGCTTCCTGGTAACCATCCCCATGTTAAGGTAAAGGAGCTTATAATAAATTAATGTAAAATGTAAATTGCCTGAATAACTGCAACTAAACATGATTAATGCGATTAATCACATTCGTTAATGTATTTTTGACAGCTCTAGTCATAACCCTTGCCCATAAGTAGATAATACTTTGATGGTTAAAAAACATGTTTATTCACATGAGATGATATGCATGAGCTGACCCTGTTGATTCCGGATTTGACAAGGGTTCACTTGGTCAGCTGTATTCAGAGTAGTCCTCCTCCACGTAGTTGGCAGGGAAGAAGCCCACCTGGCGACGGGGACCATTGTGAGTCTCTGGAAGTGTTTTCATTTGGTCGTGTTAGTGTGTTAATACTCACCCTGCCGTACACCTCTCCTTTCCACCATCCACTGTGGCCTTTCTTGGACAGGATCTTGATGGTGTCGCCTTCACGCAGCGACAGTTCCGAGCGGTCGCGGGCGGAGAAGTCGTACCTGGCCTTGGCCACGCTGAAGCTGCGCATGATGCCATCTGTCGGGGGGATCATTTACATCGCCCGAAGTATGGGGTTTAAGGTCAGTTCAAACATATCTTCAAAATACAGTTGCTAGGCCGCTCAGCTGACTATAGTTTTTTGGCGGCGGCTGAAGATGTGCTCCTTGAGATAATTAGTCAACAAAATGTGCACACAAACTACATTGAGTCACATCTAATATTAAAGCTCTTGATGAAAGGTTTCCAGATCTGTCATTCATGAATACATGTGCCCTCCTATGATTAAAATCCTGTTGTTTGTGCTGAAAAAAGTCAATATCTTAAAATCAGCACAAAAACACTCAATCACAACATGATAAAAAAATAAATCAACAATCCGCATTGAAACTCATCTTATGTAGGATTAATCAATTACTTTTTTGTTTAATTTTCTTAGTAAAAAAGGTGTGAATCGTACCGACAATAACAGACACATGCCGGAGATGTGAACTTTTTGAGCCTTGGTGGAGGTTACTGAAGTTATCACTTGATCAGAGATGCAGGAAGACAACTGCAGCACTGTAATATTAATGTTGAAAACTATGGACACACACTGCCCCCTACTGGACAAAGATGTTCATGTCATTCTCTATTTCTACCGACATTGCATTTTTTTGTTCCTTGAAAAAAATCTTTATATTGTACAGGTTTTGAAGGTGTCAGTCTGTGGCCCTCAGTAGAAAAAGTTTGCCCTGTCTTGTCTCAAAGAAAAGTAAAAATGAAACCACTGACCTTTTAGCGTGTTGTTGGGCGTGCGATGGGGCGAGCTTCTCTGTTCGGCCTGCTTGTGAGGCGTGTGTAGCGCCGTGTCCACGTCTTTTACGCACTCCTTCAGAGAGTTCTGCTGGTAGAACTCTATCATGTCCTAAAGAAAAGGGATGAAGCAAGAGCGGGGATGAAAACGTGATTAAATGACACGTACAGAATGTTGATGTTAGATTGGGGGACCGACCACTAAACTCTTGAAGGCTTTCTTGTCGTTGATGCGGAAAAGGCCATCGCAGGAGGTGATTTTAATGTGTTTGATGTCCATGTTGAACCTGACACAGTGGAAATGTCATTATTGCGTTATTTTCCTGTCAAAATCGAAATAATTATTTGCATTTAGTAAAAAAAAAATTCTCTAAGGTTATATTTCTCCTCTTTTGTTGAGAAGAATTGTTGTAAATTCTTGGGTAGCAGGTTATAGTTTACTTAGTGAATTTGCAAACAGCTAAGATTATGCACAATGTCGTGGAATTTCAGAATTTTTGATTCAATAAATAAAGGGTTGGAATATTCTCTATATCCAACATTATGTATAATTCTAACTGATCTTTTTTGTAACACGGTTAATGAATGAAGTGTACTTTTGTAGTTATTTCCCTATATTTCTGCACAATACCTCAGATATGATAACACGAGCGAGCAGTAGAGAATATGAAGGGATTTTTGGTCCAATGCATGTTTAGTTTTATTCAATATTGATGTGTTTCTTGCTACTTTATGTTGTATAGTTTTAGAGAGCCTACTAACCAACTGCATCTCTGTCTGGACTGGAGCCTGCAGTGCCTCAGACTGGGAGTCTCTGCAGAGTGGTGAGGACGGCGGAAAATATCATAAGGACTCTTCTTCCTCCTATCCAGGAAATCGCAAAAAGCCGCTGCCTGACCAGGGCTCGGAAAATCTGCAGAGATTCCTCCCACCCCCACCAAGGACTCTTTTCACTGCTGGACTCTAGAAAGAAGTTCCGCAGCCTCCGTAGCAGAACCTCCAGGTTCCTGTAACAGCTTCTTCCCTCAGGCCATAAGACTCTTGAACGCATCATAATAATCCCCTCAGTTCCCCCCACCAACGGATTAACTCGCTGGAATATAAAGACAATATAACATACATCCATAAACGTGGATGCATATGCAAAAGTGCAATACATTTATCTGTACAGTAATCTATTTATTTATATCTGCACCTTATTGCTTTTTTATCCAGCACTACAACAAGCTAATGCAACAAAATGTTGTTCTTATCTGTACTGTAAAGTTCAAATTTGAATGACAATAAAAGGAAGTCTAAGTCTAATATGAAATTTCCAGTTAATTTTTGTCATCAATCATTATACCTACAAATTTGGTTTCATTTACTCTTTCAATTTCTATTCCGTCCATTTGTATTTGTGTTTGACCTTCCCTTCTACTGTTACCGAATAGCATTATTTTAGTTTTACTGAGGTTTAAGGATAGTCTGTTTTGATTAAGAATCGTTAAGAGTAAGAATCGCGATTCATTCGAAAATCTTTTTTCTTTTTTGACACCCCTAGTTTTTTTTGGAAAGTCCTTTTTTTTTTACTTGCAGTAAATATTTTTTTTCCTTGTGAATCGTTTTTTTTAACTAAAGAAAAATTTTTTTTTTACTTGCATATTATTGAGCGTGTGTAAAAACATTTCTGTGTGTTTGATGAGTTTTGGCAGTACTTTCACTCAATGGTTGAATCTTACTTGATGCTGATTGCAAACTCTCCTCCATCCTTCTGTCGGACCAGGTAGGTTCCGTCTGAGCGGGACATGAGCAGGTTCTTTGCGGCCGATCTGTCCATGTTCCCTGCAAACCTGGAGAACAGTGATGACTTTTAGTGTTTCGTTAACTGCGCCGTGGTGTCATTCTCCATTCAGCCACCAGGGGGCGTTAGAGTCTTTTCAAATGTTTGCTCAAACCTTGCGACTGCTGTGATATAAAGGTTAACACGTGTAAACAAGTGGTGTGAAGTGGTTGTAAAAGGAACACTTCCTGTGGGACTCACCAGCTGAAGGCAGAAAGGTCGGGAGTGGGCCTCTGAGAAAAAGGACAACAAGGTTAGCTTCTGACGCACACAAAACAAGATGAAACCTTCAACACTAAAGGGGTCTACAACTAAACGTGCGCTATTAGCTGCAGACGTTACACCCATTCGGACAACTCGCCTGTTGCCAGGCAGAATAAACTCACACTCACGAACGGTTGAACTTTGTTGCAGGGGAACCATCCAGTCTGACCGCCAGCCAAGTTCCTTCCCTGAGGGACGCACAGGAAGTTGGAGCAGCACAGCAGGAAATAGTGGACACAACTTCATCATTTCACTTCCTGATCAGATTGCTTGTTTTGACACAAAGTTGTAAAAATATTTAGATTTAGCCCGTCATATGACTAATGGCACATCATGATAATAAACATATTGGAAAAGGAAAACCTCTCAGTAAAGGAGTTGTGCCAAACACAGGCGACGCTGGCAAGGGGGGCACTTTGATATTTTTTGTTGTCGTAAAAATGCTAAAAAAAACACTTGAGCGTTTTCTATTTACTTGTTTCCAAATTTCTCCAATTTGTGCTGTTTTTTGGGGGCGTTTAATTTAGTTTTTAAGTGCCCCCATGTGGCCCAGAAGTAAATAAATGATTATATATTTGAATTTCCTTGGAATTAGCGATCTGAAAAAAACTGTTAACAAAACAAAATAGAATATAATTATACAAGGAAAAATTGTATACAGTAAATAATTTCACATTTTATTTCATAAAATATTTCCTTTTATATTCACGGTGGGCTCACAGTATTGATAATTGATTCTATCTCTATCAGAACATTTAAAAAGTATTTCTAGAATATATATATATATATATATATATACACACACACACACACACATATATACAGTCATGGCCAAAAATATTGGCACCCCTGCATTTCTGTCACATAATGCACCACTTCTCCCAGAAAATTGTTGAAACTACAAATGCTTTGGTATTCACATGTTTTTTTTGCATTGGAACAAAACAAAATAAAAAAATATCAGATTTCGCTTTTCTATGTGTGTATATATATATATATACATACACACACACACACATATATATTCTATTTTTAGAACGTATTTATATGTATATTCTATTTATAAAGGGACGGCGTGGCGCAGTGGAAGAGTGGCCGTGCGCAACCCGAGGGTCACTGGTTCAATCCCCACCTAGTACCAACCTCGTCATGTCCGTTGTGTCCTGAGCAAGACACTTCACCCTTGCTCCTGATGGGTGCTGGTTAGCGCCTTGCATGGCAGCTCCCTCCATCAGTGTGTGAATGTGTGTGTGAATGGGTAAATGTGGAAGTAGTGTCAAAGCGCTTTGAGTACCTTGAAGGTAGAAAAGCGCTATACAAGTACAACCCATTTATCATTTATTTATTATTTATATGTATATATTCTATTTTTATATATATTTTCTATTTATATATATATATATATACTTAACATTTTTTAAATATATTATATATATATATATATATATATATATATATAGATATTCTAAATATAGATTTTTAGTATATATGTGTATATATTTATTTTTTAACATTTTTATTTTATTAAATTTTTAGAATTTACATATATATACAGTACATACATATATACATTTAAAAAAAGCTTATATATGTATATAAATTCTAAAAATATGTAATGCAGAATGAATCTCTTCTCAATACTATTAGCCCACACTGAATATAAAAATAAATCTTTTATGAAATAAAAATCCCTCCTCATCACCACAGGAAAGGAGGCTCGTCACGTTCTCAACACCTTACCTCCCACCACGACAGATCGATCTCGGCCCGCGTCAACTCCACGACATCCCCTTTTGAGAAGGTAAGCGGTCGGCCGAAGGCCACAGGGGGCGGCGGCAAGCCGAAGTACTCTTGACAAGCCTCCATCTTCGGAAACCCTGAGTGAAGAGGGGCCATTTTGAATAAAGGTTTCATGACATTGACAAAATATCTATTGTAATAGCAACATTACATACACACTGATATCAATAACTAAATAAGAAATAAATAATATTTAATTTGATTGCAGTATTTTTTTATGAAAATAAACTGTATACATAAAAAAAAATTTGATTTTTTCTTTTTTCTTTTTAAGATTTGGTGTTGCAGGAAGTAACACTTGGCCTTCCAAGTGATACAAGTGCTGCCTTTTTCTGGCAATCATGTTCCACAAAACATCCAAGAGGTTATCTGTTTCAAAATTAAGAGTTTGAGGTTGGAGCTTCCGCAGCGAGTCAGCACACACTACTGCAGAGCAGCAGACTGGCCTCCTAGTACAACGTTAGCATCATTATCAGTTTCCATAGAGCCTGGTGACTATTCTTTTAATTTATGTCAACTTTGTTCTGTTCAAATTGTTAAACATTTGTACAAGTTTAAAATCATTGTGATGCTAATTTTACTTTAGCCTGTCAATGGGACCGTCCATTGTATGGCATAAGTGGCCAACATTATCCTGCATTGATTTTTAGTGAAGCTTTATTGTAGATTTCACATGGTTCACTGTATGTCTTTATTAATGTACTTTTACACTAACTTCATTGTGCTGCTATATTTTCACTAATTTAAAGCATCAACCTATCAATCTAAAGAGACAAATGTGACTTGTGTGAAGTTGCCCCCTTTTATCATTGCAAATATGTTGGTGCCGTTACGTTTTTTTTAAGTTATTGTAAAATACATTTTCTGACAAGTGATGTCATTCAGGCCCCCTCCCAGTCAAAATCTCCATAAACGTGTCCCATTTGTTTGCTCTACAAAAACATGTTGTTGTACAACATGTTAGTAACATAACTATAATAGTTAACAACATAAAAACTATAAAAGACAAAAAATGTTTTGCAGCACAAACGAATGGGACACGTTTGGGGAGATTTTGACAAGGTGGGCCGGGTTAGTTATGAATAATAAAACGTTAATAACATAATAACTTTAATAGTTAACAACATAAAAACTATAAAAGTTAAAAACATAAAAAACTATAATAGTTAGACAAAAAATGTTTGCAGTACAAACATACAGACATAACAGATTGTGACAAGTTGGAGGGCTCGTTATGAATAATAACACATTAACAACCTGAAAACTATAAGAGTTAGACTAAAAAAGTTTGCAGCACAAACATAGCACACAGGAGTGGAACAAGTTTGGGGAGATTTTGACATGGTGGGGGGCGGGAGGGCTGGTTATGACTAATAACACGTTAGTAACATAACTATAATCGTTAACAACATAAAAACCATGATAGACAAAAAAATGTTTGCAGCACAAACGAATGGGACACGTTTGGGGAGATTTTGAAAAAAGTGGGCTGGGTTAGTTATGAATAATAAAACGTTAAACATAATAACTATAAGAGTTAACAACATAAACATTTAAAATAAAAATATTGCAGCACACACATTGCACAAATAAATGGGACAAGTTTGGGGAGGGGTTATGAATAATTAATAATTAATAACTTGGGTTATGGGACGGCGTGGCGAAGTTGGTAGAGTGGCCGTGCCAGCAATCGGAGGGTTGCTGGTTACTGGGGTTCAATCCCCACCTTCTACCATCCTAGTCACGTCCGTTGTGTCCTTGGGCAAGACACTTCACCCTTGCTCCTGATGGCTGCTGGTTAGCGCCTTGCATGGCAGCTCCCGCCATCAGTGTGTGTGAATGGGTGAATGTCATACTTGCCAACCTTGAGACCTCCGATTTCGGGAGGTGGGGGGTGGGGGCGTGGTCGGGGGTGGGGTGGGGCATGGTTGGGGGCGTGGTTAAGAGGGGAGGAGTATATTGACAGCTAGAATTCACCAAGTCAAGTATTTCATACATACATACATACATACATATATATATATATATATATATATATATATATATATATATAGATATCTACATCCTGAAAATATGCAAGCAAAACTGTGTTTAGATAATTGATACTTCAAACTTGCATAAATAAATATTAAGGAATATAACATAACTTGGCTTCTGATAGTTTCAAAATGTAATGAATAAAATGCTTAAGTTGTTGATAAACAAGCAATTATTTTAATTATTAAATATGGTCATTTTAAATGAATTATTATGATAATTTAAAATCAATTATATGTTTATTTTAATGTATAATTCTATGGCTGGATGTAATAAGGAGTCACGAAAAAATACAAATAAAAATACAATTAATTTTGATGTTTTTAGCAAAATATAGTAAAAATGTATTTAGTTTTTTTTTTTAAAATTAATATATTTATTTTTAGGTAAGATAAACATAATAATACAATTTATCTCTAGTCTGGATGATTTAGTTCTTGTCACCCTGTTGTCCTCCCGTCATGAAAAAAGGCTGTCCTCACTCAGGTCCTCATGGAGCTGGAGGGGGCGTAGCTTCCAGCTCCGGCTGAAAATCGGGAGGTTTTCGGGAGAGGCGCTGAATTTCGTGAGTCTCCCGGAAAATTCGGGAGGGTTGGCAAGTATGGCGAATGTGGAAATACTGTCAAAGCGCTTTGAGTACCTTGAAGGTAGAAAAGCGCTATACAAGTATAACCCATTTATCATTTATAACTTAAAAACTATAAAAGTTAATAACATAAAAAACTATAATAGTTAGATATGTTTGCAGTACAAACATAGCACAAACGTGTGGAACAAGTTTGGGGAGATTTTGACAAGTTGGAGGGCTGGTTATGAATAATAACACATTAACAACCTAAAAACTGTAATATTAAGACTAAAAAATGTTGCAGCACAAACCAATGGGACAAACTTGGGGAGATTTTGACATGGTAGGGGGGGACATCACACAGAGACGCAATGATGTCACTGCATCCAGGAAGATCATAATCAAATGACATCCCTATGCTAATCACATCTAATATAACATATTTTATGGACCATAGGGCGCACCGGATTATAAGGTGCACTGCCGATGAATGGTCTATTTTTGATCTTTTTTTCAAACAGATTATAGAGTGCATTAAAGGAGCCATATTATTACTATTTTTTTATAAATGTAAAAGACTTCCTTGTGGTCTACATAACATGTAATGGTGGTTCTTTGGTCAAAATGTTGCATAGATGATGTTTTACAGATCATCTTCAAGCCGCTTTCTGACAGTCGCTTCAGGATGCGCCGTTTTGTGGGCGGTCTTATTTACGTGGCCCACCTTCGGCAGCGTCTTCTCCCCGTCATCTTTGTTGTAGCGGTGTAGTGTGCAAGGACGGGAGTGGAAGAAGTGTCAAAAGATGGAGCTAACTGTTTTGATGACATTCAGACTTTACTTTAATCAATAACGGAGCAGCATCTTCTCATCCAGAAACAACCACACCGGAAATGTGTCCCGTGAAAAACTGTCCGACCGGAACTCTAATAACTATAGTTTCTTGGGTGAATAATGTAAACTCACTATGAAGGTATGCTTTATCGCTTTCATGGCGAGTTTACTCACAGATATAAGTAAGAGCTTTACACTACTTTATATTAGAAACGACAACAGCGGAGGATGAATGTCCCATAACAAGAAAATAGAGAAAAAGAAGACGCTTATCAACTAAGGCGCGGACGTGAGCAATTTCTCAGGATTTATGCAGATTCCAAATACAGATCAGCAGATACCAGATGGTAAGAAAAGTTGCTTTTGCATAATATTGCGAAACAAAACGCCAGATAATATGTCTTACCTTATACACACACCATAATAATAGTCGTATGTTTAATGCGCCGACAATCCATCAAGCGGTGCGGCTTCATAGCTTACTAAAGTCGTACTAAAACATTTTGATAGATTTTTGAGCGCCGTGTGTAATGTTCTATATTTTCAATGGAACATTTAAAATGTTGGTGTTGTTTACTTGAGACCCATCATAGTGCAGGCGACACTTATCTCTTATGTTTGACTGCCATCTACTGGTCACAATTATCATTACACCATGTACCAAATAAAATAGCTTTGAGGTGGGTAAGCTCAACCAAACTTATTCCTTGAATTATGCGCACCGGGTTATAAGGCGCACTGTCGAGTTTTGAGGAAAAAAAAGGATTTTAAGTGCGCCTTATAGTCCGGAAAATACGGTATTCACTTTTTATTTAAGTGTTTCAACACAGCTCCGTTGAAACTCTCGATCACTAGGCAACAGGCCCCACATTTTAAAAGCACACACACGCACACTGTGATGTCAACATCTCTCAACTGCATATGTCAGATATTTTAAATGTTTTGTGAAGTAACTTAAAGTAATTAATTACATTTATTAAAGAGTAATTCTGTTAGTAATTCAATTCCTTTTTTGGTAAAGTAACAAGTAACTATAATAATGACTTTTTAAAAGTATTTTTGGTAAGCAATCACAATATATTACCGATTCCTGCATTCCCAGAGTACCGCTGTGTCCTGTTCTGCAAGGAAGAGACAAGAAGAAATGATAATAACCAGCACACATGATGAATGAATGTACAAGTCATTACGTGTGAAGCTCACCTTCCTTGCAGCACTTCCGTGGTCTGAAATTGTGAGCCAGAGAGGCCATAATTCCGTTAATTGTGGACATGTAATGATGCTAATTAAAGGCGACTCACCTGAACTGCGCCCGCAGGCTGGGACTCTGCCCAAACATTCTTTGTGTGCCGCCATTTTGCAGCGAGCGCAGCTGTAGCCCTGGAAGAAAGACCCCCTGGAGGAGACGGAGAGGAGTCTCAAGTGAGATGGAAATAGAGATGGTCTGATATGGTACCAAATCCTAGGGCATGGGAATCGATACCTGAACTCAACGATGCCAGATTTCGGTACGTTCATCTGTGTTCTTGTGGTAATAAAAGTGAATAATTCTAACAAAGGGACGGCGTGGCGAAGTTGGTAGAGTGGCCGTGCCAGCAATCGGAGGGTTGCTGGTTACTGGGGTTCTATCCCCACCTTCTACCATCCTAGTCATGTCCGTTGTGTCCTTGGGCAAAACACTTCACCCCTTGCTCCTGATGGCTGCTGGTTAGCGCCTTGCATGGCAGCTCCCGCCATCAGTGTGTGAATGTGTGTGTGAATGGGTGAATGTGGAAATACTGTCAAAGCGCTTTGAGTACCTTGTAGGTAGAAAAGCGCTATACAAGTATAACCCATTTATCATTTATTAACAATAAAATGTTGTTTTTTTAACTTTTAAAGTGAGCTGATAATAACTGTACTGTCATTTGTTATATCTTGTTTTCTTACACAGTATCATTTGCAAGTATGCAGTCATTTTAGTTTGTCCTCAATGTCTTATAATCAGGCTACAAATCTAGGGGTAATAATGGACTCAGACTTGAACTTTCGCAGCCACATTAGGTAAATAACATCAGCAGCTTTTTACCACCTGAAGAACATTGCCAAAATAACAGGAATAATGTCTACACCAGACTGAGAAAGACTAGTCCATGCCTTTGTGTCCAGCAGGTTAGACTACTGTAATGGCCTTATCTCTGGGCTCCCTAAACGAGCTGTAAAGCAGCTGCAGTACATCCAGAATGCTGCTGCTCGAGTCCTGACTAGAACCAGAAAACAGACCATATTAGTTCAGTGCTCAGGCTTCCTGTTGCTCAGAGAATAGACTTTAAAACAGATGTGCTTGTATACAAGTCTTTCCATGGTCTTGTGCCAAAGTACATCTCTGACATGTTAGAGCCATATGAACCATCTCGAGCTTTGAGAACCTCAGGGAGTGATCTCCTGCTGGTGCCCAGAGTCAGGACCAAACATGGGGAGGCTGCGTATCAGCTGTATGCTCCTAAAATCTGGAGTAGTCTTCCTGAAGATGTGAGAAAGACCCTAACGTTCAATTCAAGGCAAAAAACACTTTTATTTAATTGTGCATTTGACAACTGAAAGTATTTTATTTACCAGTACACTATTTAATTTTAATTAAAAAGATAATAGTTTTAACACTGATTTTATTATGTTTTAATTAGAATTATTATTCTTTTATTTTTAGTTTTGCCTTTTCATTTTCTGTAAAGCACTTTAAATTGCCTTCTGTACGAATTGTGCTTCAGCAATAAACTGTCCTTGCCTTGCCATTAAGTTGAATGTGCCATGTTTGTCTTTTGTTGAGTCCTACAAATTTAAATGTAAATGTAAATGGCTTATACTTGTACAGCGCTTTTCTACCTTTAATGTACTCAAAGCGCTTTGACACTGTTTCCACATTCACCCATTCATACACACATTCACACACTGATGGCGGGAGCTACCATGCAAGGCCCTAACCACGACCCATCAGGAGCAAGGGTGAAGTGTCTTTGTCAAAGACACAACGGACGTGACGAGGTTGATAGAAGGTGGGGATTGAAACAGGAACTCTCAGGTTGCTGGCACGGCCACTCTCCCAACCTCGCCACGCCGTCCCCAAAGTGTTTACGCTGTAAGTATTGTACTTATGACTCACGAGCTGTTTCTTGTAACACATTCTGCATGTGTTACAACAGCGTGGCTTCGTAGTAGACAGGCCTGCCTGTAGTCCAGACCTGTCTCCCATTGAAAATGTGTGGCACAATATGAAGCCTAAAATACCACAACTGAGACCCCGGACTGTTGAACAACTTAAGCTGTACATCGAGCAAGAATGGGAAAGAATTCCACCTGAAAAGCTTCAAAAATGTGTCTTTTCAGTTCCCAAATGTTTACTGAGTGTTGTTAAAAGGAAAGGCCATGTAACACAGTGGTAAAAATGTTCCTGTGCCAACTTTTTTGCAATGTGTTGCTGCCATTAAATTCTAAGTTAATGATTAGAATATAATAATATAATAATAATAATAATAATATCTTGTCTTTACAGTCTATTCAATTGAATATAAGTAGAAAAGGATTTGCAAATCATTGTATTCTGTTTTTATTTAGGATTTACACAACGTGCCAACTTCACTGGTTTTGGGTTTTGTACTTATGACTCACTAGCTGTTTGATTGTTACATAGTTGCAGTTTTAATTAACACATTTGAGGGTGTTGAAATTGGCAAATAACATTGCTCGCGCTATATAGCATATCCAATTAGCATCAAGCTCGTGCATTTTGAAAAGTGAAGCCTTACTTTTGAGTGCCTCTATTTTTTAAATTTTATTTCGTCCCCAAAGTAAGAACTGAACTGGGCAAGAAAGCATTTAGGTTTTCAGCACCGAAGGCTTGGAATAACCTACAATCGAATCTTCAACTTCAAACCCTTGTTACATTAAATGAGTTTAAAGCTTCTGTGAAAGGATTGCAGTCTACCTTGTCTGTATGCACATGTGTTACGTGAGCAAGTTTTAATGTTGTAAATTTGATGTTTTACCTACTCAGTGGCCTAGTGGTTAGAGTGTCCGCCCTGAGATCGGTAGGTTGTGAGTTCAAACCCCGGCCGAGTCATACCAAAGACTATAAAAATGGGACCCATTACCTCCCTGCTTGGCACTCAGCATCAAGGGTTGGAATTGGGGGTTAAATCACCAAAATGATTCCCGGGCGCGGCCACCGCTGCTGCCCACTGCTCCCCTCACCTCCCAGGGGGTGATCAAGGGTGATGGGTCAAATGCAGAGAATAATCTCGCCACACCTAGTGTGTGTGTGACAATCATTGGTACTTTAACTTTTAACTTTTTTTATGCGTTGTTTACTGATTTTAATGTAACCTTGCTGCTCCCCTCTTGGCCAGGTCTCCCTTGGAAAAGAGATCTTTGATCTCAATGGGATTTTAGCTGGTTAAATAAAGGCTAAATAAAATAAAAAAAATACTTAATAGGCAGTCCACTATGAGTACGCCTGATTGCCTGCCAAGTGCTGGGACGGACAGGATGTCATATGCATCAAAAGTATCAAAATTAGATTTCCTGTGAATTAGTACCCGGCGCTACTTACAGAATTATACAAAAGTACCAAATTTGGCACCCATCTCGAGAAGGACACACTGTGTGGTACCTCAGCATCATGGAGCACGCCTTGCAACAGGTGGTTTCTTCAAAGTTGTGCATCTGGAAGTCGTGGCTGTTGGCCGAGGAGTTCTCAGGACACAAGTTGGACCTGCCAGGAACACAAGACGGTTGTCAGTGCAATGCCTTAGAACAGTAAAGGGTCTTTCCCAAAGTTGGATGCGTACAATCGTCTAAATATGTCTCTCTTAAGGGAAAACATTTAGATTTAGGGACAGCTAAGGACTGTAGTCCAGGGATGACAAAACCTATTCCAGCGAGAAAACTAAGGATGCGGGGGTTCTGCGATACAATTTGTGCATTAAAAATGCTAAAAGTAATGTCAAAATATGCAAAGCTATCTAAACAAAATATCCACATCTTAGTTTTGTTTTATAAGAGACCAAGCAAATGAGTGTAATAACTAATAAATTGTCATTTTGCGGGACAAGTTCTGGGACAAAAATGGCCCCTGCCCTGCACTTCAGACACACTCACATTAGAAGATGCGTTGAACTTACATAGCCATCTCAAACTGCTCCAACCACTTCTTCTTCAGTTCTCGTGTTTTGAAGAACAAGTCGTAGCCAATCATCCCGTGAGAGTCCAGCAGAAGGAACAAGTAGGACCACTGTGGACAAACGCGTCAAAATTGTTAGCGCAACATCTCCGCAGTGCTACTGGAGCATGGGAAGAAAAGGAACCACCTTCTTTTTGTCTCTCTCCCCCGCCGTCTCGTCACGGATTTGGAATTGATGAAGGTCGATGATCTCCTTGAGCTCAAAGGTCTCGCCGCTCTTCTTCTTGCACACAAACATGGCCTTGTCGAAGAGGAAGGCGTACCTGCCCGAGGGACGAACCCAAACAATATCAAGTAACCCCTCGAACAAGAGAGATATAAACATCGCCTAACAGTGTTTGCCATCCGTTCACAAATACCGCAAATACTTTTGGATTGCCACAAATAGATTTGGCACGTGTAAACACATTATAATGTGACTGTGTGTAGGGATTGGTACCGAATCCGAACTTTTTTGGCATCGACCAAATCCCACCGGTTCTTCCAGGCCCCGATTCGCATAAATGCTATGTTTCAGTACCTGGGTTGCGCTTGACGTCACACGCCCGGTTGCCGACTCAGCCGGCTCATTACACTTTGGCACTTGGCGATTACTGCAGCAGCACCGAGAGTGGTCTCAGCCAAACTCCCACAAGGTAAAGTTGACATTTTCAATCCCGACAAAGAAATTGACCCAAAAACGCTCCAACGTAAGTAAAATAAAGCTACACTTTTGCTAAACGAGCTTGATGCTAATATACATTGGCTTTGCTATTGACATGCTACTAATTAGCATTAGCGATTTTACATGGCAATTTCAACACCTCCTAATTTTTTATGAAAACTACAACTTAGATGCATGTTACAATCAAACAAACAACAATCGGCCGATAAATGCTTTAAAATGTAATATCGGAAGTTATCGGTATCGGTTTCAAAATTATCGGTATCACTTTCAAAAAGTAAAATTTATGATTTTTTAAAACGCCGCCGTGTACACGGACGTAGGGTGAAGTACAGAGCGCCAATAAACCTTAAAGGCACTGCCTTTGCATGCCGGCCCAGTCACATAATATCTACAGCTTTTCACACACACAAGTGAATGCAAGCCATACTTGATCAACAGCCATACAGGTCACACTGAGGGTGGCCGTATAAACAACTTTAACACTGTTACAAATATGCGCCACACTGTGAACCCACACCAAACAAGAATGACAAACACATTTTGGGAGAACATCCGCACCGTAACACAACACAAACACAACAGAACAAATACCCAGAACCCCTTGCAGCACTAACTCTTCCGGGACGATACAATATACACCCCCCGCCATCCCCTACCTATCCCCCCCAACTCAACCCCGCCCCCCACACCCCCCACCCTCCCCAACCCCGCCCACCATGTCCCAAATTCCAAGCTGCTGTTTTGAGGCATATTAAAAAAAATAATGCACTTTGTGACTTCCATTATAAATATGGCAGTGCCATGTTGGCATTTTTTTCCATAACTTGAGTTGATTTATTTTGGAAAACCTTGTTACATTGTTTAATGCATCCAGCGGGGCATCACAACAAGATTAGGCATAATAATGTGTTCATTCCACGACTGTATATATCGGTATCGGTTGATATCGGAATCGGTAATTAAGAGTTGGACAATATCGGAATATCGGCAAAAAAGCCATTATCGGACATGTCTACTTGCAACTTAAAGTCATACTTACAAATGAGACTCAGAAATGGGAAAATAAAACAAGATATACCAACTGGACAGCAGTTATCATAATCAGCTCATTTTTAAATGCCGCAATAAAAAAAAAAAAAAAATATATATATATATATATATATTATCAAAAACAATTAATATTTATTAACAGACTCCCAGGTACCAGGAATTAGTATCGAATCGATTCAAATGTGAACGGTACCCATTGTAGCTTGTTGTTACAACTCTGTACAGTAGATGACATCTCTGCTTCTTAATGAGCCCCTGGGCTAATAAAAAGACGTAGCAGGAGCAGGGGTCAGTAAGTGTTGCCAACTTTGCGACATCTTCTGGTCCTTGCACCACCGTACAACTCAGGGTTCACGTGAGTCAGCGGGCGAGCATGGTCACATCTTTCCCATTACCCCGACCCACCACCACAAATTCCAGTTACGACTATTATAATTTTCCATCACAAGGGAGCTACGTTATTGTTGATATCAACATCTAGTCATGATCATCCCCCAACCTAAAGGCCCCAATATCAGTTTGAAAGCAGATCCGAATATATAAAGCGAAGTAATGACTGTTTGATGGTTGACGGCTAGGAGCGGTTTTGCCGGCAGGCTCCGCCCACTACGAATGGGTACAATCAGGCGCGGACCAATTTGTCATTTCAGGGTGTCATCGTCATCATTTCTATTAATTTTTATTAAGATCTGAATTTGTGGAGCTGAGTTATAAATGTTGAAAGATTTGTGGCTAGCTGTGCCACGCCCACATCCTAAGGCGTAGGCAAAATGTCTTCGCTATTTATCATCGCCCATATGTCTGGTATCTGTGATTATAACCGCAACTCAATTGGTCAAAGTCCCTAGGAGGAGTTTGTTAACCCATTTTTGGCCTAAAAATGGCAGACGAAAACCAAGATGACCGACTTCTTGTTTGTTTTCAAATATGGGTCCTTGACACTTTTACGTGCTTCCTGTCATGATAGCACAACAGCACAACAGAACCACCTGCGTTTTTGTGTCGATGCGCGAATTTGGGGCGAGGGCTCATCTTTTCCAGTTTTAAAAGGTGCGCTAAAGAGCTACTTTTGTAAGTTTGGGTTTAGGACCCCTAAAATATCAGATTTTATGCCGGACCGGACATGTTTGCAAAAATTGGGCAGTTTTGGTGCACATTAATCCCTCATAAATGCGATTGAAGTGGGACAATAATATTAAACAAAGGAATTTCAATAGGGCCTAAAAAATGCAACAGTTCCAACGTATTTGTTTTGGCTAATTATGCAATTTAGCTGATGATGCCATTTAACCGCCAGCAACCCAACGCCACTCATAGATCACAGTCCTGTGGGAAAAACCGCCTACCTTTCCTGTTTGGACTTTTTATCCGAGCTGCAGATCTTCAGCTCGCCGTCAATCTTTGGGCGGCCAAAGAGCGCCAAGGACTTGGTCTGAGCAGGGAGTGGGGGGAAGGCTTTAGTTCTTCATATGACGTCGACGGAGACAAAGGAGTGAAAGGTTTAGGTGAGCTCACCATGTTCTCTATGGACAACTGGAAGGTGGTGATCTGTCTGAGGATCTCGTTGTCTCGCTTCACCTCGTTCACGCACTGCGCCAGGTCCTGGCAGACAAGATGTCAATAAGGCACATGTAAACATACGCGCATGCGCGCACACACACACTCACTCGCATGGCGTCAAGAGCCGTGCGCAGGTTCTCCTTGTCTGAAGGGTCGGTGGTGTGTTTCGCCAGCTCCTGAAGAAACAAACATGGAAGTAAACAACACATTTTAAACATTTCTCATCTTCCAAATCAACAAGGGAACAAGCTCCAACAGAGGTCCTTTCCCAGGCAGGCTCAGGTCTGGCTCGAGACGTATTTTTTAAACACACCCCGACCTGATACTAAATTCTTCTGATGAACGCTTGGAACTTTTGGGGTCTTATTTCAATCTGTGCAGTTAATATGCTGTTCCACACACAAACCTACTTGTAAGAGCAGGGGGTATTTGAGAACCCTCTGCATGGGGACCATGAGTAGATCCCTGAGAGAGAATCGTCCACTGTTTGCCCTCTTGGAACACTCCTAAGAGATAGAACAGGAAGAGAACAAAAACATGTGCTAAATGCATTAATATATATATATAGCTTTTTATTTATTTCTCGTATATTATTAGACTGTATGTTCTTATGCTCAGGGGGAGGGGATTGTGTCATTTTAGATTGACAGTAGGAACCCTTACCTCAGGGCTATTCAACTACATAATAAAGAGGGCCACAGTTTCAAGAGTCCAAGGGCTAGGATCTGGATTTTTTTGTCAGGTTACATTCTTCTGAGACTTAGTTTACTCAATTACAAAGTAAACACATCTGCTTTCACACTGCACTGTCAATAAATTCATTATTCTGTCTTCATTACTCGATTCCAGCGTGTGCAGGTAGTTAACAGTAAGAAGAAACCAAAGCTCCAGAAGTTTTGTGTGGGGATTGATGTTCCTTTTGATTATTTTCCATCCTCAGTGTTAGTAATTTATTTTCTTTTTCATTTCGGATTGTAAGACTGAAAATATAAACATGGAATAAACATTACAAAAGTATAGCGTCCATTGTGTATTTTACATAAATAAAGTCCATTGTGTATTTTACATTAACAAAATAGAAGGTTTAGTGTTAATACATTTACACAATTACATATGTTTACGCATATAGGAATTAAACAACATTGCACACAAAAACTGTGACTCATCACAACTAAACATAAGGTGTAGCATTATTGCCCTCTACTGGTCAAATTTAGCACTACATGTGTTAAACGAGCTCTGATCGCCCAGAGTTACTCTTAGACAAAAAACAACACAACCACGAATACAAAAAACATCATGAAGTCAGCCATTTAAATACAAAACAAACTAAATATCTTTATGCACAATATCTACCTACAAAGATTTGACCAAGTTTTGTGATGAAACTTCCACCTGTGGATTTCTACCATTGTTGCTTCTTGTCTAGAACACTGTGACATTAATGATAATAATGATAATAAATAACATTGCGTTCAAATACAACTTTTAAAAGCCTTCCCAGATGGCATTCTGGCAATAAATTGCATTTGAGTACAAATATCAGGGTCTTTTCTTAAGATAATTTTGATAACAGGGCCGGTTCTTGGCAGGCATATATGAGGGGGCAGTCAGAAATGTGAAGGGGGCAACACACTGTTCCATCATGCTCCAGCACTTTTTGTCTACGCTAATACAGAAGTAACGTTGCTGCCTTTCTTAATGAATTTGGTTGTTAGCTACAATCTAATTAATTATTTCTGCACCTTATTGATGTTTTATCCTGCACTACCATGAGCTAATGCAACAAAATTTTGTTCTTATCTGTACTGTAAAGTTCAAATTTGAATGACAATAAAAAGGAAGTCTAAGTCTAAGTCTGTCACAAACGTGAGAACGAGTTCGTTCCTCCTGGATGCAAACGGACCACTCCGTACAGGACGTGCAGGTAGGAACATAATTTATTCTCAAAACTCGAACAAGTGCCAAAACAGAAAACAAGCCAGAGGAGAAACGTGCCGATCACACTGGACGGTAGGGCTTACACTTAGCATGGACTAGAGACAGGCAATACTCACGTAACAGGTGCATGAAGCTAACAATAAAGCCAGGCTAACTGACTGGCAAAGGCAGGCTTAAATAACGCCTCTGATTAGTGCTCGGGAAACAAGTGCGCATCCCGAACACCAATCAGAGGCAGGTGAAAATAATAAGCAACCATGGTAACAAAAACAAACTCAAGGGTGCATAAAACAGGAACTAAGGGAGTCAAAAACTAACTGAACATAACAAAAATATGATCCGGGCCACGGATCATGACAAAGTCTAAGTCTAAGTATGTGTCCAACTCCAACCTAAGTATAAGTATGTTTTTAGAAACCGGTTGCAGAAATGTTACTTGCTGGAATTTTGAACTAAAATGAACTGAAGTGAACTGCTCACCTCCAGCTTCATCCTGATGTCCTCCCTCGTAATCGACAGCTTGTCCAAATGTTTGGTTGCGGTTTCCACTTGGCTACAGTAACGTCCGTAGAGTAGGAGCCTAAAACATTATCGCAGAAAAGCTATTCCGACATGTTTTCCATTGTTACTGTCACACAAGAGTTAATGGTATGTGTGTGTGTACTTTACCTCTCCTTGTAGTTCAGGAACACCTGGTGAAGGGTCTTGGCGCCGGTTACAATGGACGTACGGATCTCCTCTAAGAATTCCCGATGCATTTGGGCTAAATCCTACACGCACACATGATGTACACGGAGCTGTTTCATATACAGTATAAACTCCATTTACGAACCCCTCAATTTTCAATTTACAAACTTTTAGATTGAGCCAAACATGCCTCTGTGTGTGAACCATGTCTCTGTGTACAAATGCTTCATTATTCATTCATTTTGTGTCCCGCCTACAGGCAAAAAGCAGGGCGTCACTTGCTGTGTGGTACACTATAGTCCAGAGGTGTCCAAACTACGTCTTCAATATGGGCTGCTAAACGGCATGAGTACAATAAGCAATTTGGCCGGGCACTGTGTTTTCATATATTATACAAATTGTCAGCGGTCTGATGGCTGCCATTGTCCACCATCTGGTGGCCAAAGAACATAACTCAAGCCATTGGCCATTAATTGTACGTCAATATGACCACATGCACAACAATTCACTTATATGACCAAATCCAAACAACCTTCCCGAGTCATGGTTTCAGAAAAAACATTCAACCAGCAAAATTAAAAAAACATGGTCACACATACCACATCCTGCTCATTGAACTTTGTAGATATTATTTAAAAAAAAACGCCCAATCAGCATGAAAAAAATCTAATCCATTACAAGGGATGATGGGAAAATGCAAAACATTCTCTCCATTTTAACATTTTAGCTGCTTGATATTTCTAATTGGTTGGAAAAACTTTAAGGAGGTTGTCACGGAAGTAATGATAAATGATAAATGGGTTGTACTTGTATAGCGCTTTTCTACCTTCAAGGTACTCAAAGCGCTTTGACACTACTTCCACATTTACCCATTCACACACACATTCACACACTGATGGAGGGAGCTGCCATGCAAGGCGCTAACCAGCACCCATCAGGAGCAAGGGTGAAGTGTCTTGCTCAGGACACAATGGACATGACGAGGTTGGTACTAGGTGGGGATTGAACCAGGGACCCTCGGGTCGCGCACGGCCACTCTTCCACTGCGCCACGCCGTAAACAAGGTATGGGTCGAATTTTTAACCAATTATAATAAGTATTAATTACATATCCATAATATTATTTGAATATGTAATCACATATATATATACATATATATATATATATATATATATATATATATATATATACACATACATACATACATACACACATATATATATATAAAATAAATATATATATATATATATAAATAAATAAAAAATAATAAAAAATAAAAAATGTATATATATATATATATATATATATATATATATATATATATATATATATATATATATATATATATATATATATACATACATATAGTTACTTTGCATGCAGTTGGCATTTAGTCACCGGCCCAATTTTTTAAGCCCAATGTGGCCCCTCAGTCAAAACGTTTGTACACCCCTGCTATAGTGTGTAGAGCATCAGCGTGTATTTTTTTATTTTTTCGCGTTTTGACAAGTTTTGCCCATTTTGATAACTCAATATTAGTCCCAAAAAGACAACAGACCAGGGTGGAAAAAAGAAGAGAATAGCGAGAACACATCTGACTTTTTTGTCTTCTTGTCTCTCATAATGATTGTGAGCGATAGTCAGAATTCCACAAAAAGTCCAATTCCCCTTTACATCCTGTTTGTACAATACCTGTATGTTGATAAAGATGGTCTCAATATCTGGAGCTTGGAGGAACCTTTCCAGAGGTTTCTTAAAGTGCTGATGCAAGGACAAGATATTAGGGATCGTTGTTGTGTGTGTGTGTGTGTGTGTGTAGATGCAGCACACCTGTAAAATAGATTCCAGGGTATCAGAGTACTTTCCTTCCGTCTGTTTGATCTCCTGCAGGCAACACTCTCGCTTGTCCACTCCGGACTTCTGCAACACGCATACACGCACACGCACACACACGATGGAATGTAGCCATGTGTAAAGACTGTCAGTAGCATCGATAGTGATGAGTGTCAGCATCCACTAACAGTTTCGGGTTGTTCCACTGTTCTCATCAAGTCCTCATAGATTTCATCCCCTTCGTCCTCCTCGTCATCCACGCAGTCGTACAAATCGTCGTCCTCATCCACCGTGTCGCTAAAGAACCACACACATTATACAAACGTGCAGTACTTAAACAATAACAAAGAATGTAACGATAATTCAGTATTTCTGCGTAGACAAGCAGACTCGTACTCTTAACACACCTGAACATGTGCCTCACCAGACATGGTTTAAAGCAGGGATCTTCAGCCTTTGCCTGGCCCAGGACCCCCAAACTGATAGAGAGATGGACCGGGCGACCCCCTACTTATATATCCTGTCTAAAAGTGTGTTTTGAATTAAACTGATCCTAAAAGTACCCTGTTAAGATGCTAAGATGTTCATATCATATAGTATAACGTCGCTAATAGCTAGCTGGCACTTCGGGCCTGATCTACTAAAAGTTGGCATGTAGTAAAACATGTGCAAACTTGATAGCACACTGATCTACTTGCAGTGTTGGGACTAGTAATCTAATGCGTTATTTTTTATATTCAGTAACTCAGTTACCGTTACTACATGATGCATTACTGCGTTATTTTATGTTATTTTTTATGTAGTATCGGCTAGAAACAGAAGATCTGAGTGTGTTTTATTGGAGCGCTGCGGTGTCGTCCTTCTGTGTCACAAGGAAAAGAAAAGGCGTGCTTTGTGTGGGTAGGGGCCGGGTGGGGGCTCCCAGACCGTAGTTGAGGGGCGCAGGGGAGACATTCCTCCAGGGCCTATGTACTTCGGGGCTAACAACCTTCACTTTACCCGGAAGTGGGTCTTTACAGCTGAAGGTGAATGACGAGGCTGGCGGTTTGTTGCAACTTTGTGACTTTATTGGACGCAGCCATCCACCAAGCTAGAGCACCTGCACGTACTCACTGTTGCCGCTCCCTCACCTCTCTCGCCCACTCACTCACTGACGTCACTCACCTCACATGCTGTCATATCTTAAAGGGCCACACACACACACACACATACGCTACTCTCATAACAACTAACAAGACATCATGGCGTAACCAGAATTCGAGTTTCTTAACATGGAGATAT
This sequence comes from Nerophis lumbriciformis, assembly GCF_033978685.3. Taxonomy (NCBI): domain Eukaryota; kingdom Metazoa; phylum Chordata; class Actinopteri; order Syngnathiformes; family Syngnathidae; genus Nerophis; species Nerophis lumbriciformis. The sequence goes on along the minus strand of NC_084572.2, from coordinate 31,067,461 downwards.
TCTCAATACTTTTCTTTTGTCGAGCACAAAGAAAATAACATTTTAGTTAAATGTAAGTTGTGTCTTGGATCAAAGATCCTATCTACTTAAAGTTAAAGTTAAAGTGCCGTTATGTTGCAGCTATTTAAAATAGTGTTGTCAATTTGTTTTGGCCTGAAATAAATTGGCCCTTTGAAACATATCTTTGTCTTTGTGTGTTGTATGTAGACCACATTGCTTTCTGAGTTCAGTAATGCAAATGCATGTCAAGTTGATCAACAGATTGTATTATTCTCCAGTGCAATAACAGTACTGAAATGAAGGCTAAAAGGGCATTAATGGGAGCCATAAAAAAAAAAAGAAGACAAAAAGAAGTAACTAAATAGTTACTTTTCACAGTAACACATTACTTTTTGGTGTAAGTAACTGAGTTAGTAACTGAGTTACTTTTGAAATAAAGTAACTAGTAACTGTAACTAGTTACTGGTTTTCAGTAACTAACCCAACACTGTCTACTTGTGAGCAGAGGATTGCGTCTTTTTAGTGAGCAGAAAAAGAAGTAGGGCAATCCATTTCGCTTGCTTGTTTTCATGAAATGCAGAATATATGCTGATCATCAGAACGCCCAAAATACTGGAGGAGAAAATGCAAATATAATAATTTCGCACATGCAGTGTGATTTATCATGACCAAAACTCAACTGCGAGCGCTATTTTCAGTCTTTATTTAGCACGTATAAAAAGTATGTGTGCAGTTAAGCACACGGCTGTGAGAGGGGAGGCGATTGCGCTGCAGCTTCGTGCTACATATGGACTGTCAAAAATAAAAATATCAGACATATCGTCTATGCAGCAATATCATTTTATAACTTTAACAGCTGCTGGATATACCTAAGGGACTAATTGAAACAAATTAAATTGCTAGCTGACAACTGGCACACTTATCACTCGCTGAAAACTGGTGCACTATTTGCTCGATGACATCTAGTACACTAATTACTCACTGACAGCTGGCGTGCTAAACGCTAGCTGACAAATAGCACACTAATTGCTAGCTGACAACTGTCGCGCTAATCAATTGCTGACAAGTAGCACACTAATCACTAACTGAAAACTGGTGCGCTATTTGCTAGCCGACAACTAGTACACTAATCATTCACTGACAACTGGCGCGCTAATTGCTATTTGACAAATAGCACACTAATTGCTAGCTGACAACTGTCGCGCCAATCAATTGCTGACAACTGGCACACTAATCACTCACTGACAACTAGCGCACTAATCGCTAACTGACCACAGGCGTGCTAAACACTATCTGACAAATGGCATGCTTAAAGCTAGCTGACAAATGACGCGCTATTGTCTAGCTGACAACTACCACGCTTATCATTCGCTATCAACAGGTGCGTTAAGCGCTAGCTGACAGCTGGTGCGTTAAACGTGAGCTGACCACAGGCGTGCTAATCGTTAGATGACAACTGGCACGTTAAATGCTAGCTGGCAACAGGCTTGCTAATCACTAGCTGACAACTGGCGGGCTAATAGCTATCCAACAAACTGGTGCGTTATTCGCTAGCTGATGAATGGCACGCTAATCACGCGCTGACCACAGGCGCATCAATCGCGAGCTGGCAACTGGTTCGTTAATCGATAGCTGACAGCAGGCGTGCTACTTGCTAGATAACTGGTGCCCTATTTGCTAGCTCAAAAATGGCAGGCTAATCGCTAGCTGATAACCAACACGCTAATCCCGAGCTGACAACTGGTGCGTTAATCGCTAGCTGACAACCGATGTGCTAATTATAGCTGGCAACTGGTGCGTTAATCGCCAGCTGTCTTAAAAGCTAGCATGGATACAATAATATGATGATTTATTCATGATTTTATTTTCAACTTGCAAGGTATGGTGTCCATGCCACTGCTATTTCCAAACTACATTACAATGTGTTGAAGTGTGTTTGAATACATTTATATTGTGGAAACATTGACTGGGGAATATATTCAAATATTTCATGACCCTCCTACAGTACCTCTGCGGACCCCCTGTTGAAGACCCCTGCTTTAAAGCACGTGATTATAAATCTGCTTGTATATTTTTTCTACTGTCTCCCTCAACAAGTTTATAGGGAGTGGAAAAAATGCGTACTCTATCTTGTCCGACAGGCCGTTGTAGATGTCATCATCGGAGATGTTTGCTCCGAAAGGGAAAGGTCTGTGGAGAGGGAGAAGTTTGGGTAAAAGAGGAAATGTTGGAGGACAGCCTCAATAACTTGACAATGAAAATTACTCACTGGAATCCTCTTTCGACAGAAATAGGTGAGTGAGAGAGGATGGACAACGTGTTCAGGACCTGTCTCACAGCAAAGGCAAAAGTAATGAATGATATGGATAACTTTTGGGAACAACAAACATTATCTATAGAAAAATTGAAGGACGTGTGCTTGGGGCCATTTTGATACGTTTTGTAAATAAAAAAAAATCATAAAACCAGGCTAATGGAGGTCAATATATGCAAATGCAGGGGTTCTTAAGCTTTTTCACTATATAGGGGCCCAGAGCCCACTCAAATATAAACACTAAGTGAGTCATCTTACTCTTGATTTTAATCACATTCAATAATTTTATCTAATCTACTTACAGTTTAACAGTGATAAAATAAATCAATTACGACTAAATCGTAAATAATGATAATATCTATGTTTCTTAAAAAAACTGTCAATACATTTAAGCGCAAATGAAAACACAGCGTCACCACTTTAGTCATATTTTTTGCACTTAAGAAATTCTCTGTTTGAGATTGTCATTACTGCCACCAGTGGTGAAAAAGTGTATTACAACTGAGTACTGCTGCGGCCCATACGGACCACAGCTGAGAAACAGGTACATTTTTTTTTTATTTTTTTTGTCGTGGCTCACAAGTACAAAGAAAAGCGATTTCTAATGTGAGCTGAATAGGTCCCAGAAGTGACCTGCATGCGCACATGATGTTATGACGTCACGAGGGATGGGTACAGTTCACTTTTGAACCGATACGGTACCAATTCCCACTATCCCAATCAATACCGGTACTCAAGGGTGCAAATTTTCATTGTTTTTGATAATAACATTATTTTTTATTCACAAACTATTCTCCCCTCTCCCCTCAGGCAGGGGACTACAGTCCATCCAGACCCATACCTCCCGCCACCTGAACATTGTTTTCCCCTCGGCCATCAGGCACATGAACAATAACAAGATCTGATAGCTCAGGCACAGCTCATTTTATTACCTATTCTGTGTTATGTGTTTTATGTTGCACGATTACACCAAGAAAAATTCCTAGTTTGTGAACCCGTTCTCAAACAATGGCACTATTCTGATTCTGATTCTGAACAATGTTAAGAAACACTGTGCTAATCTATCTAAATATCCACATATTAGCTTTATGTTGTAGATGACAAAGCAAATTAGTGTGCAATCTAATAATATACCTCATTGATAATAAATGTATTATTTTATTAATTATTCTACATTTTTGTAGGGGCCAAAAAAACAAAGAAGCTTTGTGCTGAAAATGGCCCCTGGAATCAGACCGCAGAAAGACACCAAGGCTCGGTTCAAACAGCCAATTTGCATATTTTGTTAAATTCGATTTTCTGTTTTGTTTTGTCGTGGCTTACAAGTACAAAGAAAAGCGATTTCTAATGTGAGCTGAATAGGTCCCAGAAGTGACCTGCTTGGGCACATGATGTTATGACGTCACGAGGGATAGGTACAGTTCACATTTGAACCGATACGGTACCAATTCCCACTATCCCAATCAATACCGGTACTCAAGGGAGCCAATTTTCGTTTGATTGATTGATTGAGATTTTTATTAGTAGGTTGCACAGTGAAGTACATATTCCGTACAATTGACCACTAAATGGTAACACCCGAATACGTTTTTCAACTTGTTTAAGTCGGGGTCCACTTAAATTGACTCATGATACAGATATATACAATCAGATATATACTATCATCATAATACAGTCATCACACAAGATAATCACATTGAATTATTTACATTATTTACAATCCGGGGTGTGGAAGGGGGGGGGTTAGGTTTGGTTGTTATCATCAGTCATTTTTGATAATAACCTTATTTTTTATTGCAATATTAAAAATAAGTGCTGTCCGTTGTTATAGCTTGTTTTTTTATTTTTATTGCGCCCTAAAACGTGTTAATTCTGTCAATATTGTACTTATTACACATCAGCTGTTAAATTCTAATGCGCATTTTAGTTGTACTTTTCATTAACAAATTTGGAGGTGTTGAAATCGCCATGTGAAATCGCTAATGCTAATCAATAGCATGTCAATAGCAAAGCCTAGGTAGCTAGCATCAAGCTAGCGTATTTCTTGGAATAGTGGAGCCTTACTTTTACTCTCGTTTTTTTAGTCAGTTTCTTTGTTGACGTTGAAAAATGCAACATTGCCGGGAGATAGTTTGACAGAGTCTGCTCTCAGTGTTGCTGGACTGATCGCCAAGTGCCTAAGTCAGAGGTGCCCACACACTTTTTCAGAAGGCGAGCTACTTTTCAAATGACCAAGTCAAGGTGATCTACTTCTTTTATTTTTATATATATATATATATATATATATATATATATATATATATATATATATATATATATATATATATATATATATATATATATATATATATATATATATGAAATATTAATATATATACATTTATTTATATATTATACTTATACTTATATATATATATATGTATATATATATTTATATATATAATTATAACTAATGTTATGTATTTATGAAACAGACATTTTTTTGTGAACATGTTAAAGGAGCTTAATAAAAATACAAGCATATTTAACGCGTTTATCATTTTGTAATTTTATGCATGTTTGAAAAAAACTCAAACCATAACCATAACATATACATTCCTTTCTTTCATGAAGACAAGAATATAAGTTGGTGTATTACCTGATTCTGATGACTTGCATTGATTGGAATCAGACAGGATCCACAGTAGTGCTGATAACTTCCACGTTTTGAAATTTACATTGTGGAGGAGAAAAAAAGTCCTCCTTTCTGTCCAATACTACATGGAAGTGGTTGGTTTTTGGCATCTTATTTGTCCAACTTCCATACTCGTTTTTATACACTTTACAAGAAATACATTGACGACAAACTCCGTAACTTGCTAGCTTGTGCGCGGTAGCTTTCTGAGACTCTTATTTTGTTAGCGCAGGCAGGATAGGGCAACACTTTTATTGTGAAGACAGGAACTGTGCGGTCGGTCTTTAGGGTTTTAACAGCAGGTGCGCCGCGAGAGTCTGTTGAAATAAAAAGTGTTTCTTACCTTCCTGTCAGTGTTTTTTTTTTTTTTTTTAAACTGAGCTCGCAGCAGCCAGCGTCATTTCACAAGATCCTTGTGTCTTGAATGTCAATCAAGTGACGAAGTGACATCATAGTGAAGATTGATGATCGCTAATTTTTGGACTATTTTTTAAATGCCTGGCTGGCGATCGACGAACACACCCTCCGTGATCGAACGGTAGCCCGCGATCGACGTAATGGGCACCCCTGGCCTAAGTGCAGCAACCCGCATGTGACGTCACGTGCAACCCAGGTACCGAAACATGGCATGTAGGACCAGCGAGATTCGGTCGGTGCCAAAAAGGTACCGGATCCGGTACCCATCCCTATACGTCACACACGCTGCAACATGCACTCACTAACGAACTAAGCGACTGACAAACAATGACATAACCTCCTGGCGGAGGTGACAAAACCTTCACAATTTACACAAACTCCTCTCATAAAACCACATCACGGCACTTCCTGTTTAGGCCGGTGTGGTCACATGCCAGCTGCAGTGTGAAGTAAGCGCTCGGCAGTACTGTGGCATATGTGTGTGTGTGTGTGTGTGTGTGTGCGTGACTTGTTCAGCCTCGAGATGTGAGGTGGCAGCAGGAGGCTTACCTTGGCAAAGTCGCGAACGTCAAACAAGTCAAAGGCCTCGAAGAGGTCGCTCTTCTTCAGGTGGAACTTGGTCTGGCAGACGTCCAGGAAGGTCCGAATGTTCTTCAGGCACAGGAACTAGACACAAACGTACACAATGTTGTTGTGCTGGTGACTGATTGAGGAAAAGACGCACATCCTTGTCTCATCTGCCATCCTATGGACTACAATATTTCCTCAAAGAAAGATTGCGTCCCTAATTCATCACTGTGTGCCACATCCACTTGAATGAATGTTGATTAAGGTTTTTCGCAGAAAAATGAAAGGAAGCGGGGGCCATTTTGATATTGTTGAGGTGGGCGGGTTCGGGGGGTTGGGTTTGGTAGCGGGGGGTGTATATTGTAGCGTCCCGGAAGAGTTAGTGCTGCAAGGGGTTCTGGGTATTTGTTCTGTTGTGTTTATGTTGTGTTACGGTGCGGAAGTTCTCCTGAAATGTGTTTGTCATTCTTGTTTGGTGTAGGTTCACAGTGTGGCGCATATTTGTAACAGTGTTAAAGTTGTTTATACGGCCACCCTCAGTGTGACCTGTATGGCTGTTGATCAAGTATGCATTGCATTCACTTATGTGTGTTTAAAAACCGCATATATTATGTGACTGGGCCGGCACGCTGTTTGTATGGAGGAAAAGCGGACGTGACGACAGGTTGTAGAGGACGCTAAAGGCAGTTCCTTTAAGGCATGCCCCCAATATTGTTGTCCGGGTGGAAATCGGGAGAAATTCGGGAGAATGGTTGCCCCGGGAGATTTTCGGGAGGGGCACTGAAATTCAGGGGTCTCCCGGGAAAATCGGGAGGTTGAAACCGATACCGATAATTTCCGATATTACATTTTAAAGCATTTATCGGCCGATATTATCGGACATCTCTAATTGTAACCCTTAGGGCTTCCCTCAATGTTGGCGAATATTAAACCCCAAAACGGTATTGAGTCATTAAATCTTTAAAAATAGGTCATACTAATATTTTTTTGATACTTTCAACTCTTAAATATCTATAGATCAACTTCTGATCTAACCGTTGCCATAAAACATTTGTGTATGTTTAATGACTTATTTTTTCAAAGTAATCCCTGTTTTTTATTGCAAAACCAAAATATATTGAAAAATTTCCCAATACATTTTTCAAGATGGAATATTTGATATCAACTAATTGGAGCCTTAAATAGGTCAATAATTCATAACAACATTGCGTTTGATTCATTTGTATTGTTTGAACAATGACAGTTTAAAAAACAAACAAATAAGACTAAAGGTCTTGGGGACCCAAAAGGGTCTCAGTCATTAAAGATTTAAAAATAATTAATATTTTAATATATGTTTTAATACTTTCAACTCTTAAATATCTATAGATCAATTTCAGATCTATCCGTTGCCATACAACATGTTTTTATGTATTATGCCTTTTTTCAAAGAAATCCCTGTTTTGTTTTGTTTATAATGCATAACCACAAAATATGCAAAAAATTCCCCAAAACATTTTTCAAAACAGAATATTTGATGTCAAGTAATTGGAGCCTTAAATAGGTCAATAATTCTTAACAACATTGCGTTTGATTCATTTGTATTGTTTGAACAATGACAGTTAAAAAACCCCAAATCAGACTAGAGGTCTCGGGGACCCAAAAGGGTCTCAGTCATTAAAGTTTTAAAAATAAGTCATAGATGAATATATTTATTTACTACTTTTAAAATCTTAAATATCTATAGATCAACTTTAGAGCTATCCATTGCATTCATTTTTTAAATGTTTTGTGCCCTTTTTTCAAAGAAATCCCTGTTTTTTTATTGCAAAACCACAAAATATGCAAAAAATTTCCCCAAAATATTTTTTAAAATTGAATATTTGATGTCAAGTAATTGGAGTCTTAAACAGGTCAGTAATTCATTACAACATTGCTTTTGATTCAATTGTATTGTTTGAACAATGACAGTTTAAAAAAAAAAAAAATCAGACTAAATAATTGGGGGACCCAAAAGGGTCTCGACTCTCTCGAGTCATTAAAGTTTAAAAAAAAATTAGTCATATATTAATATATCTTTTAATACTTTCAACTTTGAAATATCTATAGATCATCTTCAGATCTATCTGTTGCCGTACATGTTTTTTTTATGTATTATGCCTTTTTTCAAAGAAATCCCTGTTTTGTTTTGTTTTTATTGCAAAACCACAAAATATGAAAAAATTCCCCAAGACATTTTTCTAAATAGAATATTCGATGTCAAGTAATTGGAGCCTTAAATAGGTTAATAATTCTAAACAACATTGCTTTTGATTTATTTTTATCTTTTAAACAATGACGGTTAAAAAAATCAGAGTAAAGGTCTCAAGGATCCAAAAGGGTCCAAACTTTTAAAAATAGGTCATATATGAATTTTTTTCACCTTTCAACGCTAATTCACATTTATCTGTCGATCTATCCAACAGTACCATATTTCGATACCTTTGTTGCATTAAGCTAGTGGTTCTCAAACTTTTTTCACCAAGTACCACCTCAGAAAAAACCTGGCTCTCCAAGTACCACCATAATGACCGACATTAAATTACAGTAGCGTATTATTATTTAACTAGTATATTTAATATTTTTGGCCACTGTCGCATTACACACACATTGAACAGTAACACTGTGTTTGAATATAGGAAAATAACAATGTATTGATGCAGCCCGCGTACCACTAGTGGTACATGTACCACAATTTGAGAATCCCTGCCTTAAGCACGTGGCAGGCAAACAGACGTATTCATATCAGACTACATCTAGGTAACGTTGTATTTTTTTATGATAACAAAGCAAGCAACCAGGGATGTAACCAAAATACTTACAAATGAGACTCAGAAGTTTAAGAAAACAAGAAAAACAAGGATTTAACACTCAGATCAGTGTTAAATATGAAAAAAATAAAATGTATTACGAGATGAACACACAAAATAATACCAAAAATGACTACCAATATCAATTTCCAAGCACCAGGAATTGGCACTGTATCAGTTCAAATGTGAAAGGTACCCATTCCTAAACGTAATACCTGCAAATACTGTACAATATAACAAAAGCATCTAACCAAATAAACACCTTACTTGTCCCCGAATACATGGGTTCTCAACCTTTTTGACCTTGAAGCCCAATTTTTCCATTACAGAGGGCCCCGGACCACACTCAATTATTAACACTGACTTTAATGGTATTCAATTATTACAACTAACCTAATAACAGTTTACACCTTGTCAAATGATATGAAGACCAAGATTATTATTTATTTACACATAAACCTTAGGCTTAGGTCAGACTGATTAGAAAAATAAGTACTAACCAAAGAAAAAGTTGTATTATATAAACTTCGCAATTGTGAAAAATGTAAACAATTGTCAAACAAATGTGTTCTTTTAAACCACTAATGGTACCATAAGCTAGCCCAGGGGTGTCCAAACATTCTGACTAGGGGACGCATTGAGCTAAAAAAAATTTGGTCGAGGGCCAAAAGCCGACTGCATGTAAAGTAACCATATATATGTAACTATATATAGTAACTATATATATATATATATATATATATATATATATATATATATATATATATATATATATATATATATATATATATATATATATATATATATATATATATATATATGTGTGTGTGTGCTTGTTTACACATTTTATAATAAATAATTAATATAATTGTATATTAAGAGTATGTGAAAGTTTGACTCTTACCTTGTTTACTTCTGTGACGACCTCCTTAACATTTTGTAATCAATTAGAAATATCAAGCAGCTAAAATGCGCAAAACACGGATACGTGTGGAGAGTGTTTAGCATTTTTCCCATCATGCTTTGTAATTGACTTAAATGGGTGTAATGTTTAGTTTTTTTATGGTGAATCGGCATTTTTTTTTAAATAATATTCACAAAGTTCAGTGACCATGTCTGTTGACATTTTGTGTTGGTTGTTTTTTTGTTGTTGTTTTTTTGCACCATGACTAGGGAAGGTTGTGTGCATTAGGTCACTTAAAGGCCTACTGAAACCCGCATGTCTGATAGTTTATGTATCAATGATGAAATCTTAACATTGCAACACATGCCAATACGGCCGGGTTAGCTTACTAAAGTGCAATTTTAAATTTCGCGCGAAATATCCTGCTGAAAACGTCTCGGTATGATGACGCCTGCGCGTGACGTCATGGATTGTAGAGGACATTTTGGGACAGCATGGTGGCCAGCTATTAAGTCGTCTGTTTTCATCGCAAAATTCCACAGTATTCTGGACATCTGTGTTGGTGAATCTTTTGCAATTTGTTCAATGAACAATGGAGACAGCAAAGAAGAAAGCTGTAGGTGGGAAGCGGTGTATTGCGGCAGTTGTTGTGCCGGATAACGCACCCCCGCCGTAGAATGCACCCCCTGACTGTTGTGCCGGATAACACAGCCGGTGTTTCATTGTTTACATTCCCGAAAGATGACAGTCATGCTTTACCATTGGCCTGTGGAGAACTGGGACAACAGAGACTCTTACCAGGAGGACTTTGAGTTGGATACGCAGACGCGGTACCGTGAGTATGCATGCAGTTGCGGCTTCCAAACATTTGATCGCTTGCCCGTACGTGCGTGCCGCTATGTGCATGTCACGTACGTAACTTTGGGGACTTTGGGGAAATATATGTGCTGTATGAACTTTGGGGAGGTGAACGGTACTTTTGGCTGTGGGATTGAGTGTGTTGTGCAGGTGTTTGAGTTGTATTGGCGGGTTATATGGACGGGAGGGGGGAGGTGTTTGTTATGCGGGATTCATTTGTGGCATATTAAATATAAACCTGGTTGTGTTGTGGCTAATAGAGTATATATATGTCTTGTGTTTATTTACTGTATTAGTCATTCCCAGCTGAATATCAGGTCCCACCCGCCTCTCACAGCATCTTCCCTATCTGAATCGCTCCCACTGCCCTCTAGTCCTTCACTCTCCCTTTCCTCATCCACGAATCTTTCATCCTCGCTCAAATTAATGGGGAAATCGTCGCTTTCTCGGTCCGAATCGCTCTCGCTGCTGGTGGCCATGATTGTAAACAATGTGCGGACGTGAGGAGCTCCACAACCTGTGACGTCACGCGCATATCGTCTGCTACTTCCGGTACAGGCAAGGCTTTTTTATCAGCGACCAAAAGTTGCGAACTTTAGCGTCGATGTTCTTTACTAAATCCTTTCAGCAAAAATATGGCAATATCGCGAAATGATCAAGTATGACACATAGAATGGACCTGCTATAACCGTTTAAATAAGAAAATCGCATTTCAGGAGGCCTTTAAGTAATTGCTGCGCATGGTTGGGCTTAGAATTAAAGGTAATTGACCTGAATGACTCATGTTGTCCACTAGATGGTGACAAAAAGCAGCATCAAAATTGTCAAACTTTTAAAGTGAACGCAATCTCCCTGCGGGCAAGATTCTTTATTAATGACGTCTCTTGGCCCGTGGGACTTAGTTTGGACACATCTGAGCTCTTGTTAAATTTTTTGCTTAGACCAATATTACTGGGAGGAAGTTGTAAACGGCACCTTTAAGGAACTTCTCTATGACTTTAGCTCCAGACTTCTTCTGTTTGCTTGATGATGTCATTACTGCCACAAGTGGTGGGAAAGTGTATTACAACTGCGTACTGCTGCGGCCCATACGGACCACAGCTGAGAGACAGATATTTTTTGGCGGCCCTCTAGGGAGTGTTAGCAGTTGGCAGTGTTTCTTAACCAATGGTTAAGAAACACTGCCATCATAGACACCTCCGACTTTCTGCAGTTGAGTGAACTAGCACCACTAGCCAGAATATTAGGGAATTTAAGTTAAAGTACCAATGATTGTCACACACAATGAACCAATGATTGTCACATGCACACTCTGCATTTGACCCATCACCCTTGATCACCCCCTGAGAGGTGAGGGGAGCAGTGGGCAGCAGCGATGGCCGCGCCCGGGAATCATTTTTGGTGATTTAACCCCCAATTCCAACCCTTGATGCTGAGTGCCAAGCAGTGTAGTACATGACGCAGTTTATGGGGGATATGTAGGTGACATTTCAGTGACACTAGTTAAAAAAAAGACACTTGTGTCAAGGTAAGCTTTGGTACGTTCTTAGTCATAAGGTGTAAGTGTTAAAGGGCAAGAAATGTCAGACGAACCAAGAGATGAGCATTGGAAGTGATACTCAAATAATGGTGACACAATATGAATTCTAGGACACGACCACAAAAGTAACCGCAGAGTGCATTGTGCACAGCGCAGTCATTGGTAGGGAGATAGACATACGACATTTTACATAACTTCCTCAAGCATTGTGTGTGTGTGTGTGTGTGTGTGTGTGTGTGTGTGTGTGTGTGTGTGTGTGTGTGTGTGTGTGTGTGTTAAGCAAAGTAGGAAGTATTGTTTGAAAAAAGGACATCTGAGTCGAGACTGACACATCCCGGCGTTGTTCACGCTGGCAACATGAATCCTTAACACACACACACACACACACACACACACACACACACACACACACACACACACACACACACACACACACACACACAGTCTGGAAGATCCTTGAATGTGTGTGTACGTGTTAGTGTGCGTGTGTCTCACTGTGAGAGTCAGCGTGCATTCCAAAGTATCATCGTCTGTTGTGAACCAGGAAGTGTCCCAACCACTGTTGGCCACATAGGATTTCCCAGAGTTACACATGTTGGTGAAACACACACACACACACACACACACACACACACACACACACACATATCTTGGTCCACCGCACATTATGGCGTTCCCACAAAAGGCATATTTAATCAAGTAATCTAACCTCATTGAACAACAGCATACACACGGAGGGAGGAGCAACTGCTAAGCTGGCTTGAATGTGACGTAGCGAAACAACTAAAGAACAAGTCCTTTTGTGCACTTCAACAAAGGTCTAACTGGAATTGCATTGCAGCAGAGAGTAAGTAACCAGCTAGGGTGAAGAAAATAACAAGTTGATTAATAAGTCAGCAGGGAGAATAATATCCATAGAGTGTGATGTCATTGAAAGCCATAGATATGAAACACTACTTTGAGCTGCGTGCCTACGGCGACCAGTATCTGGGTACTTGTGGTTATAGAAGACACCACAACTAAAACATCCTTGTATGTAGTCACGTCGCTACTACAGTGCTCATGCATGTAGTCTTCAAAATACAGTATGTGTGTGTGTGTGTGTGTGTGTGTGTGTGTGTGTGTGTGTGTGTGTGTGCGTGTGTATATATATATATATATATATATATATATATATATATATATATATATATATACATACACACACACACGTATACAGTATACATATATATACATATATAAATAAATACATATATTTACGTATCTATGGTGTGCACGATCATATCTGAAAACTAAAAATGTTTGTATATACAGTATATGTATGTATATATGTATATGTATATGTATGTACTGTATATATATATATATATATATATATATACATATATATACACACAACACTAAATTGGCCCTAGTGTGTGAAAGTGAGTGTAAATGTTGTCTGTCTATCTGTGTTGGCCCTGTGATGAGATGGCGACTCGTCCAGGGTGTACCCCGCCTTCCGCCGGAATGCAACTGAGATAGGCTACAGCACCCCCCGCGACCCCAAAAGGGACAAGCGGTAGAAAATGGATGGATGGGTATATATATATATATATATATATATATATATATATATATATATATATATATATATATATATATATATATATATTTATGTACCTTTGGTGTGCACGATCATATTTGAAATGACGCAATACGTTACCGCATACGTCAGCAACCAAAGGAGGAGCCTTAACTATATATATATATATATATATATATATATATATATATATATATATATATATATATATATATATAGTAAAGGCCAAAAGTTTGGACAGACCTCCTCATTTAATGTGATTTCTTTATTTTCATGACTATTTACATTGTAGATTGTCACTGAAGGCATTAAAACTATGAATGAACACATGTGGAGTTATGTACTAAACAAAAAATATAACTGAAACCATGTTTTATATTGTAGTTTCTTCAAAATAGCCACCCTTTGCTCTGATTACTGCTTTGCACACTCTTGGCATTCTCTCGATGAGCTTCAAGCACACCTGTGAAGTGAAAACCATTTCAGGTGACTACCTCTTGAAGCTCATCGAGAGAATGCCAATAGTGTGCAAAAAAGTAATCAGAGCGAAAGTTTTCTCTTCTGATTTTGAAACAATGTGTACATTAAAAGTGATCGTGGTTTTAAAAGGATTAGTTCCAGCTCCAACATTAAAGTAGGTGTCGCTTCAGATGCCATTTTTTTACAAGTTTACAACCAATACTACACACAGGAAGCTAGAATTGCAAGTCACCCGACAGCCGCCGCGGAAGAGCTTTAAATGAACCAAGACGCTGTCCAATGGGACGCAAAGCTACGAGACGCGAGAGTATATTTCAGCCTTTAGGGCCTGAATTACCAAGATCCAAATATGTACTATTAGTGTTGCGTGTAATCTACTAACACTGAAGGCCTGATTTACTAAAGGTTTGCGTCTACTAAACCACGTGCAAACTTGATAGCACATGCTAAGCTGTTCTACTAAACATGTGCAAAGTGGATTGCGTCTGTTTAGTGAGCAGAATAAGGGGTGCAATCCATTTTGTGTCTCTGTCTTCATTAATATGCAGGGTATATGCTGATCATAAAAACAGCCCACAATACTGGGAGAAGATGCAAATGCATGAATTGATTTACGTGGACTCCGACTTAAACAAGTTGAATAACTTATTTGGGTGTTACCATTTAGTGGTCAATTGTACGGAATATGTACTGTACTGTGCAATCTACTAATACAAGTCTCAATCAATCAATCACAAAAACAGCACGTGCAATGTGATTTATCAAAACTCATCACCGTTTTGCCAGCAATATTCTGCCTTTTATTTAGCATGTCTGAAAAGTACGAGCAAACTGACACACACACGGCCGTGTAAAAGGATCGGTGCTCGCGATGCAAAGACAGACGAGGAACAGAGAATCCGTTGTCATTTGTAATGATTGATGATAAAGTGAACTGGAAATCTACAAAATAAACTATACAACATAAGCTAAATACGTTTTGGACCAAAAATCACTTCATATTCTTTACTGCTCGCTAGTGTTACCATATCTGAGTTATTGTGCAGAAATATGAGGAAATAACTACACAAGTATACTTCAGTCACTAACCGTGTTATAAAAAAAGATTAGTTAGAATAATACACTATAGGCTCTTTTCCACCGCAGGAACCTCCCTGTGTTTCCACCAAAAACTACCCAGGTACATTTAGTCCTTTAGGAACCTTTCAGAGTTCCTCCTCGCTAGGTAGGACTTTTCCAAGCAACCAGGAACCTTTTCAGGGCCGGGCTATGCTGTCGAACGCTGATTGGTTGAACACCATTGAGGGTGTTCCTAAAACTTCTCATTCAAACCCACGACCGCCGTTGGAATATAGGCGGCAACTTGTTTATTTCTTCTTTCTTGTGTATTTCTATTCCAACAAACTTGAAAACGAAAAGAAAGGAGAACGAAAGGAGATTTCGAAATGCAGGAACTTTTGTGGGGCATTTGTGTGCTGAAGAACGCTGACCAGTGCAACTATCTTGCAGTGTTTTTACTCAGCCATAGTATTTAAACTATATCTATGCAGTTTCCATCCATCCATCCTAATGTTATATTATATTTACAAACTTCATTTCGATGTGCAAAGCTACGAGAAGTGGACTGACTCTTTAAAACGTATTTACGGAGGTGTATGAAGCCGGGTGCTTACTAGTCTGACTTTGTTGGATAAATGTAGAAACAAAGGAGGCAGCACACGAGTGGAACAAAGGTAAATAACATCAAATATTTACTTTATTACATGTTGTAAACGTAGTCAGTGACACTTCATTTGTATAATCAGCCTCAACCCGAGTGAACAGAATGCTAAAAAGCTAACGCTATAGCCCAGGGGTCGGCAACCTTTACCAGTCTAAGAGCCATTTTGACCAGTTTCACAAATTATAGAAAACAATGGGAGCCGCAAAAATTTTATGAAATTTTAAATGAAATAACACTGCATACGAAGTTTTTTTTTTCTTGCTTTGTGCTATGTATAACCAGGGGTCTCAGACACGCTGCCCACACCTTTATGTGGAATTTGGAAGCTGGTGCGGCACGCAGGTTTTTATTTAATGGCGCTTGTCAGCGTCATGCGTGCCGTGATGGTACAGCATATACACCCACTACAGTCAGCATGCCTGATCAGCCACACGTTGTATGGGGCTTCCTTTTTGCTCACGTAGGTAACAGCATGGCATACTTGGTCAACAACCACACAGCTCACACTGACGGTGGCGGTATAAAAAAACAACTTTAACACTCTTACTAATAATGCACCACACTGTGAACCCACACCAAACAAGAATGACAAACACATTTCGGGAGAACATCTGCACCGTAACACAACATAAACACAACAGGACAAATACTCAGAATCCCATGCAGCCCTAACTCTTCCGGGATACATTATACACCCCTGCTACCAAACCCCGCCCACCTCAACTGACGCACAGAGGGAGCAGGGTTGGGGTGGGGGCGGGGTTTGGTGGTAGCAGGGGTGTATAATGTAGCCCGGAAGAGTCAGGGCTGCATGGGATTCTGGGTGTTTGTTCTGTTGTGTTTATGTTGTGTTAAGGTGCAGATGTTCTCCCGAAATGTGTTTGTCATTCTTGTTTGGTTTTGGTTCAAAGTGTGGCGCATTATTAGTAAGAGTGTTAAAGTTGTTTTATATGACCACCGTCAGTGTAACCTGTGTGCCTGTTGACCAAGTATGCCTTGCTGTCACGTATGTGTGCAAGCAAAAGATGTATATTGTTTAAGTGTTGGGCTGGCACTCTGTTAATACAGATTGTAGAGGGCGCCAAATGTTGTACCATCATGGCACGCCCTTATTATAGCCGTAAGGGTGAAAATCGGTGAATATTAATCCCGGGAGTTTTCTGTGAGAGGCACTGAAATCCGGAAGTTTCACGGGAAGAATTGGGGGGTTCAGCAAGTAAGCTGCTGAGCCGCATCAGAGTGATCAAAGAGCCGCATGCGGCTCCGGAGCCGCGGGTTGCCGACCCCTGCTATAGCCGATGTGTTTGTGTTGCCGGCGTGAGATAAACGCTGACATTTATTCTTTATATATTGTTATTTTCAGCTGAAATGGACCACAAGGAACCAGATGACCCTCATGAATTCATCATTTACTGAGAGGGCGACTTTCTGACTGTTGGACATTGCGGACAAAAGCCTGACTTTTTATAAACAATTCGGTAGTTTATTTTTTAAATCATATCGTTTTTATGTGATTGCTTTGTATTTCAATTACTTACTTTTTAGTAAAAGAACTGTGACCTAATATTGTCTGTTAATTTACATGGAATCAGTATAAAAATTGAGTCAACCATTCCTCCATACATCATCAGCCTGATTTGTATAAACTACCGGTACCCTGAACTGTGAAATGCGGTCGAAACACTAACCACACACTTCTACAGGAACCTATAGATCCAGGAACCAAATGGTCAGGAACTTTTGGTTCCTGGAACCTTTGCCTAATGTTGGATACAGAGAACATTCAAACCCTTTATATATTGAATCAAAAATACTGAAATCACACTAAAATGATGCACAAAGCAAATCTGCTAACCAAGAATGTACAACAATTCTTCTCAACAAAAAAGGAGAAATATAACCGCAGAGAAAAATTTAACTTGAGACATTGGTATGAACGTACAACACTTAAAACCTTCAGTATATTAGTATGTGGAATGCAATTATGGAATGGATTAAGTAAAGAAATCAAACAATGTACTAATTTGATCCAATTTAAGAAACTATTCAAACTCAAAAGTGTTTACAAAGTACACAGAAGAAGAACCATGATAAACATTCTGAACTAATTGATAATCTTATTCATCTCAGTATAAGAAATACAACTTATGTCACTACCGGTATTCATTTATTTATTTTTTTGAACGTTATTATTTGTGAAGTGTATTGTGAATAAATTGAGAACAGGAAGTGAACAATAGTGTTAGCAATTGCTATGTAGTGGAAAAGGGGTAGGATTAAATAAGCTTTGCTTCTTCCTCCTCCTTTTCAAACATGTTGAAAAGAGAAACTGGAAATTGGGATGTATCATGTTGTAATTGTATCCATGTTTGAAATAAAATGAAACCATAACCATACGTGTGTCAACATGTTTGCATGAACAGTCAGAAATAAAAAAATATTAGACATATCGACACATCAACATCCTTTTATAATTTTATAGCTGCATGCAGAGTTGATTAAAACTAAATAAATACATGCGTTTTGGTGTCCTTCAGTATTTTTTTTTTAAGCCATTCGTTTTTTAATTTGTAATATATATTATTAACATAGCTTATACATGAAAAAACTTCTTGAAGTATGCATCTTTTTGCGTCTTTAGCAAAGTAAGTGCAGTCTCTCTCCCATGAGCGCACCTTTAGCGCTGAAAAGAAGGATACAAGTGGCAAATTTAGTGTTGCCAATCAACCTATCCCCAGGTGCATGTCTTTGGAGGTGGGAGGAAGCCGGAGAACCCGGAGGGAACCCACGCAGTCACGGGGAGAACAGGCAAACTCCACACAGAAAGATCCCGAGCGCAGGATCGAACTCCAGACCTTCGTATTGTGAGGCAGATGCACTAACCCCTCTCCCACCGGGCTGCCCACACCAAAACCATTCATTTGAATTTGTTTTAATTATCCCCTTAAAAGGATGGAGGTGAATAGACGACATGTCTAATATTTGTTCAGTTATTATCAGCTCACTGATAAATATTACATAAAAAAGAGATTTTATCATCAGACAAATGAACATTTATCAACATGTGCACAAAAAATTGGTACTGTTGAGTAAAATACTACACTAAAAAGACACCAAAACCATTCATTTGAATTTGTTTTAATTAGCCCCTTAAAAGGATGTAGGTGAATAGACGATATGTCTAATATTTTTTCAGTTATTATAAATAATATAATATAATAAATATTACATAAAAACTAGATTTCATCATTAAATAAATGAACATGTATCAACATGTGCATAAAAAATTGGTACTGTTGAGTACCGGGATCGATTCCCATGTAACGTATCTGTTCAAATGTGAAAGGTACCCATCCCCAGCCAGAGCAGAGTGTGACATGACAGCGAGTATCGTTCTTCTCAACCAGCCGCGGGTGCTGCTGTGAGCCCCTCCCCCTTCCAATAGCACTCACAAGAGGCTGTGTCGTGTTTGTTTAGCGACAGAAGAAAAGTTAACATGTAGTTCTTAACAAATTTGTTTTGCTGTTCGTGCTTTGACAATTTGCCAATTTGTCATAGACAATTATGCAAATTCGCCAATGACACTATGGCCTTACATACCCAGAGTATTTTTTATCTGAAACAATTCCACCTCAAAGTGATAGAATCAAGTTGATAAGATATTGCACGTACATGCAAACACTCCTTCCTCCTCTAATCTTCTTTCAGAGCGCTATGAGCTCTTTTTCCAAATAGGTACCGTATTTTTCGGAGTATAATTCGCACTGGAGTATAAGTTGCACCTGCCGAAAATGCATAATAAAGAAGGAAAAAAACATTTATAAGTCGCACTGGAGCCCGGCCAAACTATGAAAAAAACTGCGACTTATAGTCCGAAAAATACGGTAAGTGGTGCTCATGACATAATGTGTGTGTGTGTGTGTATTACCTGGGACATCTGGGGGCGCAGGTTGATCTCTCTCAGGTTGACAGCCTGAGGCAGCAGGTTGTTTAGCAACTGGCACAGCAGCACGCCATCTCTCAGCGCCTGCGCCAAGTCGCACACCTGACACACACAAACACACACTGATTGTCGGAGAATGCATCCAGAAGCAAGGAGGAGCGGCGCCATGCTTTTTTTTTTACCTGCGCTCCTTCCCATGTGACCCGGTGAGTCTCAGGCAGGACCCGGCAATCAATAAGCCACTTTCCACACTGACGCCACAGTTCCATCTTTGTTTGCTGAATGGACACAAGTATTGGGACAAAGCTTTTAAAGAGGCACTGCACTTTTTTTTCAGAATTTTGCCTATCATTTACTATGTAAGACAAGAACACATATGTTTTTTTTATTTTCATTCTATAAGCGGTAGAAAATGGATGGATGGCATTCTATGTCAGAAAATACTGCAAGTAGGAGGTGGCTAACAACGTGGCGTAGCAGTACACTATTCCGCCCGTAAAGCCCTCTAAAAAAACATCTAAAAACCGCCAACAATACTCCATTTTCATCCTGTAACCTGAATATTGACCAAGTATTAGTGATATTGTTGTTATAAGCGCTGACGCAAACAAACTATTATAAGACCCAGATTCCGATCTAACAAAGGTCTTAAAGGGGAACATTATCACCAGACCTATGTAAGCGTCAATATATACCTTGATGTTGCAGAAAAAAGACCATATATTTTTTTAACCGATTATCGAACTCTAAATGGGTGAATTTTGGCGAATTAAACGCCTTTCTATTATTCGCTCTCGGAGCAATGACGTCACACTGTGACGTCACATCGGGAAGCAATCCGCCATTTTCTCACTTTCGTCGGTGTGTTGTCGGAGGGTGTAACAACACGAACAGGGACGAATTCAAGTTGCACCAGTGGCCCAAAGATGCGAAAGTGGCAAGAAATTGGACGAAATTTGTTCAAAATACGAGGGTGTGGGGAAAGCCGACGAAATGGTCAGTCGTTTGTTCCGCACACTTTACCGACAAAAGCTATGCTACGACAGAGATGGCAAGAATGTGTGGATATCCTGCAACACTCAAAGCAGATGCATTTCCAACGATAAAGTCAAAGAAATCTGCCGCCAGACCCCCATTGAATCTGCCGGAGTGTGTGAGCAATTCAGGGACAAAGGACCTCGGTAGCACGGCAAGCAATGGCGGCAGTTTGTTCCCGCAGATGAGCGAGCTAAACCCCCTGGATGTCTTGACTCACACCGTCCCTTATGCCACCGAAGATGATCAAGAGAAGAATATCGACCCTAGCTTCCCTGGCCTGCTGACATCAACTCCAAAACTGGACAGATCAGCTTTCAGGAAAAGAGAGCGGATGAGGGTATGTCTACAGAATATATTAATTGATGAAAAATGTATTTATTACTCGCGGTTTTACGTAAATTATTATACATAAACTGTGTTTACCAATAATTTAGCTTAAAAACATTTATTGTTTTCAATCATTCGAGTACATTCGGGTAGTCTCGTGTAATGCAGTATTTTGTGTCTATTTAGGTATGGTTAACCTGAGTGCTGAAATCGTGGAAAAATGTATGTTCTTAGCGCGCCTGAAATGGGCTGTCTGCACTCTCAAAGTGCATGTTGTTGCCAAATGTATTTCATATGCTGTAAACCTAGTTCATAGTTGTTAGTAATTATCTTATCAGACAGTGTTAAGCCGCTGAAATCCGAGTCTGAATCCGAGCTAATGTCGCTATACCTTGCTGTTTGTTTGTATTGGCATCACTGTGTGACGTCACAGGAAAATGGACGGGTGTATATAACGATGGTTAAAATCAGGCACTTTGAAGCTTTTTTTAGGGATATTGCGTGATGGGTAAAATTTTGAAAATAAACTTCGAAAAATAAAATAAGCAACTGGGAACTGATTTTGAATGGTTTTAACCCCTTTAACTCATTCTCCTTCTATGCCACATCAATATGGAATGCACTCCCAACAGGTGTAAAAGAAAGTGCATCTCTACCCTCCTTCAAAACCACACTAAAAGAACACCTCCAGGAAACTGCAACCCTAAACTAACACCCTCCCCCTTCCACATACCACCTCCCCGGATTGTAAATAATCAAATGTATATACTTGTTCTTATGCTTCCTGATCTCTCTATGTGCACTACTTGCTGTACATATCCTACCAAGTCAGACCTACACTGTTTCAATGTCCATTTCGCTGATGATGCAATTGTTGATGACCGAAGTGCTGATATCAACCAAACCAAACACCCCCCCCCCCCTTCCACATCCCACACCCCGGATTGTAAATAATGTAAATAATTCAATGAATATACTCTGATGATTAACTTGTGTGATGACTGCATTATGATGATAGTATATATTTGTACCATGAATTGATTTAAGTGGACCCCGACTTAAACAAGTTGAAAAACTTATTGGGGTGTTACCATTTAGTGGTCAATTGTACGGAATATGTACTGTACTGTGCAATCTACTAATAAAAGTCTCAATCAATCAATCAAAAAAAGCAGCGCCGTAGTCATACCAAAGACCTTAAAAATGGGACGCATTACCTCCCTGCTTGGCACTTAGCATCAAGGGTTGGAATTGGGGGTTAAATCACCAAAAATGATCCCCGGGCATGGCCACCGCTGCTGCTCACTGCTCCCCTCACCTCCCAGGGGGTGATCAAGGGTGATGGGTCAAATGCAGAGAATAATTTCGCCACACCTAGTGTGTGTGTGACAATCATTGGTACTTTAAACTTTAACTTTGTAATCACAGAGCGCTAACTAGCTTATGCTGCTATATTGACATATTGAGCCGGTGAGCTGCTGCATCGCCTCAGAGTTGGTGAAAATTAATTCTAGATTATAAATCATGCCTCTCACCTGGATAGTAGAAATTGGTCAACTTAGACATTCCACTTAGACCCAGAGATAGCGCGAAAGACACGAAAGGACGCTAGTATATGGCCAACCGTCCGTGAGAATTATGATTAAGTCTTCATCTAAACGGGAAGATAAAAACATCCCATCAGTCGACATCCCAGTAAGAGCAGACATTGTACAGTAAGGGATTGTTTTATTATGTTCGTAATTTGTATTTCTTGTTCAGCACTTAGCTGGTGCTTGCTGGATCTGATTAGCACACAGCTTCTAAAACTTCATCCTTCTTATGTTCAGGTTAAAATTATAAGGTTCTGGCGCAGACAAACTATTATTAACAGCGCCGTAATCACAGAGCGCTAACTAGCTTATGCTGCTATATTGACATATTGAGCCGGTGAGCTGCTGTATCGCCTCCGAGTTGGTGAAAGTTACTTCTAGATTATAAATCATGCCTCTCACTGGATAGTAGATGTTGGTCAACTTAGACATTCAACTCAGACACAGAGATAGCGCGAAAGACACGAAAAGATGCTAGTTTATAGCCAACCGTCCGTGAGACTTACGATTAAGTCTTCATCTAAACGGGAAGATAACCATATCCCATCAGTCGACATCCCAGTAAGAGCAGACATTGTACAGTAAGGGATTGTTTTATTATGTTCGTAGTTTGTATTTCTTGTTCAGCACTTACAGTGCAAAAACTGAAATCTAAGTAAGATGAAATATCTCAAATAAGGGTGATATTTGCTTATTTTCTGTCTGATAAGATAATTCTTCTCACTAAGCAGATTTTATGTTAGTCTTTTACTTGTTTTAAGGGTTTTGGTCCTAAATGATCTCAGTAAGATATTACAGCTTGTTGCTGAGATTTTATGACCTATATTGAGTAAAACATGCTTGAAACTAGAATATCAACTGTTGCAAAGCTATGTCATCTACACTCACAAGCATAAAACTACTTTTTTAAAGTAATAATTTCTTATTTCAAACATGAAAAAAAAAAATCATGACTTTGACACAATTGTGTCTCATATTAAAACAGATGACAGCTAAATGGACTTTACTGTTTTATTTTCAATAAAACAATAGAAAATACGTACTCATATAGTAGTACAGTTGTTATTCGTGAGAATATACTTATTTTAAGGTATTTTTGAGTTCATTGAGGCTAGCTAATTTTACTTGTTTTGGAAAGTCTTGACAAGCCAGATGTGCTTGTTCTATTGGCAGATAATTTTGCTTAGTTCAAATAAAATACCCCATATTTTTGTATTTTTTGTTCTTGTTTTTGAACACTGACTTTTTGCAGTGTAGCATTGCTGGTACTTGCTGGATTTGATTAGCACACAGCTTCTAAAACTTGTAGTTCATCTTTCTTATATTAAGGATAAAATTATAAGGTTCTGGATAATCATTTGTCCCAAAGTAGTCATCTTTATTTTTCATGAAGTCTGCCATGATTAGTAGTATTGTTGTTGTTGAAGGGATAAGAAAACGTTGTGATGCGTCTCTTGAGATTGATACGCCGCCATTTTTTTAGAATGATCAAAAACATGTAAATATTACATGTTATTATGAATGTGCCTGTTACTACCAGTGTTGGGTTAGTTACTGAAAACCAGTAACTAGTTACAGTTACTAGTTACTTTATTTCAAAAGTAACTCAGTTACTAACTCAGTTACTTAAACCAAAAAGTAATGCGTTACTGTGAAAAGTAACTATTTAGTTACTTATATATATTTATTTTTATTTTTTTAAGGCCCCATTTAATGCCCTTTTAGCCTTCATTTTAGTACTCTTATTGCACTGGAGAATAATACAATCTGTTGATCAACTTGACATGCATTTGCATCACTGAACTCTGCTAAGCAATGTGCTCTACATACAACACACAAAGACAAAGATATGTTTTAAAGGGCCAATTTGTTTCAGACCAGAACAAATTGACAAAACTATTTTAAATAGCTGCAACTTAACATACATAAGTAACAAACAGCATAATAACAACATAGCTGTAAAACAAGAAAGGCACACACTACATACATAAAGCCTAACCAGGCGTTTTCTCAAGGAATTCTGAAATAAAATCATGTCTGAAGCCCAGAACACTCTACACATTTCCCCACTTAGTTTAGAGAAAAGGAAATATTAGCCTGGCCCACTAGCATCCCTCTTTAGGTTTGTGAACTTTATAGTCTAAACATTTAGAGTGATGTGATAATCAAACACTCTAAAAGTTTAAAATGAAAGAGTATATAAGAGAATTGACAGAGTGTGTGTACCTTCAGTGTGCAGTGCCTCATTAAAATCCAGCCGCTGTTGGAGATGGAGGTGAAGTGTGTGTCTCTTTACTAGCTTCGTCGAAGCATGTTGTTTTTGTCGCTGTTTCAGCAAATTTGAAACTTACATTCAGCTAAAATGTTCTTTTCTTTGTGGTCGATAAAAGAAACGTACTGAAAATATCTCCATTTTAAGAAACTCGGCTTCGGGGTTCGCCATGACGTCTTGATAGTAGACACAGACACGCCCCCTCCCACACACACACACTCACACACACACACACACACACACACACACAGACAGCGCGCGCCTCTTTTTTGTCGCCTCTTCAGCAGCGCTGCAACACTCAGATCTTCTCAGTTTCTAGCCGATACTACATAAAAAATAACGCAAAATAACGCAGTAACGCATCATGTAGTAACGGTAACGGAGTTACTGAATATAAAAAATAACGCGTTAGATTACTTGTTACCGCCGATAGTAACGGCGTTACAGTAACGCGTTACTTTGTAACGCGTTAGTCCCAACACTGGTTACTACATTACATATATACTTACAGCATGTATATAAAAAGTTGATGGATGTTTTGGGATGTTTTTTAGAGTGCTTTTTCCTATTGGCTCCATTGTTAACTGACTTACTTACTATATAAAATGCATTAAAAAAAAATCTGTGTTCTTGTCTTACATAAGGATTGTGAATGATTGACAAAATTCCCAAAAAAGTGCAGCTCCACTTTAAATCGGGGGCGTCCAAAAAGTGACCCAGTGGCTATTTGTTGCGCGCTTTTTAAAAATAAAATGTTTAGTTTTTTTATTGTCCCCCGTCGCAACATAAAAACATAATCAAATATGAAGACAGTTGAACTCTTGATACTAATAATAATACCATTTGTCACCTATAATGCAAAAGCTGGAAATATTTCTTATTGCAGGGGTTCTTAACCTTTTTGACCTCGGGGCCCAACTTATCCACTACAGAGGAGTCCGGGCTCCCCTTAAATATTAACAGTGAATTAGTAATCCTCCTGTAGATCTTAATCGTATTCAATAATTATATCAAACCTATGTACAGATTAACAACCTTGTTAAATTAAATGAAACCATGTGTTTCATTTATTAAACACATAAACCTTAGGTTTAAGTCAGGCTAATTAGAAAAATAAGCACTAACGAAATATACAGCATAAGAATGGACTTTTAAATAACTGACAAAAAATATAATTACACACAATTATGTTATGCTATGCTGAAATAAATAAACTAAATTAATAATGAATATGTGTCTTAACTAAATTGTCAATAACATTAAAGTGCAAATGGAAATACAGCTTCACCACTTAAGTCATAATTTTTGCGCTTAAGAAACTTCCCTATGACTTTAACTCCAGACTTCTTCTGTTCGTTTGCTATTGTCATTACTGCTACAAGTGGTGGAAAAGTGCATTACAGCTAAGTACTGCTTCGGCCCATACGGACCACGGCTAAAAAGGAGATTGACGACCTTCTAGGGGACGCTCGCTGCCCAACGATGGGACCCCATGGCGAATAAACACTGTCTTAATGTATCTATTTTGGAATGGTTTAAGTCTATAAAAATATCAAAATGGCCCCCCGACTCCTTTTTTTCCAGCATGGCTGCTCAGTAAGCGACTGATGGAGGAAAAGGTTTGGACACCCCTGTCTTTAAACCAATCAATCAATCAATCAATCAATCAATCAATCAATCAATCAATCCATCAGTCAGCATAATTCTTCATTTCAGACTTTTGGACCATTGCTTTCAACTTTGTGGGAACACTTTGGGAACAGAAAGACATCTTCCTTAGTCTAAAAAAGGCAGACTTTGGGTAGTTTGGGGTCTAAGAACTAAATCAGACACATTCCAAAGTCTTCCCAGAAGAGTGGGCAATCTTATAGCTGCTAACTCGACATCTACTTCGACTTTCACTTCCTGTAGTAGTCCCAGAACTTTTGTCCTTATTGTATTAAGTCAGTCTTAACAAGTTTTTTTTTAAATGTATAATCTGCTCATCACGTAAATAGTAAAAGACACCACAAAGACGTCAACCAGACACAAAAGTAAGAAACAAAAGAAGCTCACCTTGCGATTGTTCTTCAGTCCGCGGCCTGCTTGTGTCGTCCTCTCATGACTTCACTGTCACACTTTGCTGTTGGTGGGTGTTATTTCACGCTGTCGGCGGCTTTAGAGCAACTTCCTTTTTCCTGATGCATGCAGTCAAACAGACACGGGCGCAGCAGTTACTATGGCGACACCGGCAGCGACCACAGCCGAGATCATTTGCAGCTTTTTAAAAAAAACAAAAAAAAACTACTTTGGTGACATAAGAATTCCCATCTCATTGTCAAAAGGATGTGAGAGTAAAAATTGTACACAGGGTAAAAAGAAGAGAACGATTATGGACACTAAATGATATTTTTGTTTTTACCTTTAGAGGTCACTGTGGTTCTTTATGTAATGTACAGTACTGTACAAAAGTATCGAGCCACAAAGAAATGTATGGTTTTATTAATGCCGTTGCGTTTCTACAGTTGTAACTTGCATTTACTCAACATGATACTGTTTATTTCCCACACACTTCATGTGCAGTCTGCAAAGTTTAACTTGAACTTTAACTACAATTCTTCAATGAAAAGTAATTACTGACTATTGTATCATAGAATAAGTGTTACACCCATCCACACATTCATTAGAATGACTGGAGTTACAATGTTCAACTCTTCAACTGCCAAAACAAACTCAACTTTCTTTTCTCTCTTACTTTCTCCGCTGCACTAAAAATGTTAATATATTTTCAATTAATCACTGGGAAAATATTGTTTCATCTCAGTTACTGCACAATTAGAGTGTACCGATCCGAAATGGATATTAGATCAGCAAAAAAACAAGTGTCTGATTATATTGGCTTGCATCTCAAATCTCCACATTTCTGATACAAGCAGTGCTGCAGCGTGTTTTTTTGTGCAAAGATGGACAGATAGTGAACATCTAAATGTCCTCCAATAAGCACACAAATTTGTTTTTTTTCTCCTATTTTAGTCATTTACAAAAGGTAAACATACTAGGCCATAGGCTACTAGGAGCTAGCAGAGACAGGGTTCCCCCCAGATTGCCAACATACCTGTGGCGGTGAGAGCGTGGTCAACATGACATCATATAATTTGCATAATCTGCTTTTTTTCTTTAAAAAGGCAAAAAAAAAGTTATACATACATTTAAAATTAAATCTGGGTTATTATTAATTAGTATTAGTAACATGTATTTTTTGTTATATTATGTCAAGTTCCTTTAGACTTCACCAGTCATTTTGGTGACTTCTTCTTTCCTAAAACAGACCTACAACAAATCTAGCATATCTTTCTGGTGTTACTGGAGATTGTACTCGTGTTTAGAGACGCTTTACTTCTGACACTCCATGTCCACGCTGCTCCAACTGCACTTTCTCTCCTTGAAAGAGCGCCACCGTCCTCTCAATATTTGAAGGCTGTCGGCGGGTACATCTGGATATATTAAAGTACGTCCACATCGCAGACATGCTGCCTCCGCTCCAAACAATTCTGTGCGTTTTGGTTAAGTCATCACAACATCCTGTTTCGGCAGGGCTGCTTCGGTGATCAAAGCAATTTTTCCGTCGACCGAAGTTTCCGTGCTTCACTAGTCAATTACATGCAAATAATAGGCTATATGCTAAATATATGTATATATATATATATATATATATATATATAGTACAGGCCAAAAGTTTAGATACACCTTCTCATTCAATGCGTTTTCTTTATTTTCATGACTATTTACATTGTAGATTGTCACTGAAGGCATCAAAACTATGAATGAACACATGTGGAATTATGTACATATGCATTCTCTTGATAAGCTTCAAGAGGTAGTCACCTGAAATGGTTTTCACTTCACAGGTGTGCTTGAAGCTCATCGAGAGAATGCCAAGAGTGTGCAAAGCAGTAATCAGCGCAAAGGGTGGCTATCTTGAAGAAACTAGAATATAAAACATGTTTGCAGTTATTTCTCCTTTTTTTGTGAAGTACATAACTCCACATGTGTTCATTCATAGTTTTGATGCCTTCAGTGACAATCTACAATGTAAATAATCATGAAAATAAAGAAAATGCATTGAATGGGAAGAAGGTGAGTACAAACTTTTGGCCTGTACTGTACATACATATATATATATATATATATATATATATATATATATATATATATATATATATATATATATATATATATATATATATATATATATGTATATATATATATATATATATATATATATATATATATATATATATCAAAAAAAACAATTCCTCTCATCGACTACGAACAATATGTATATATATATATATATATGTATATATATATATATATATATATATATATATATATATATATATATATTGTTCGTGGTTTCAAAATGATCGGTATAGGTTTCAAAAAGTAAAATGTATGACTTTATAAAACCCGGACGTAGGGAGTACAGAGTGCCAATAAACCTTAGAGGCACTTCCTTTGCGTGCCGGCCCAATCACATAATATCTACGGCTTTTCACACACACAAGTGTGAATGCCATGCATACTTGGTCAACAGCCATACAGGTCACACTGAGGGTGGCCGTATAAACAACTTTAACACTGTTACAAATATGCGCCACACTGTGAACCCACACCAAACAAGAATGACAAACACATTTCGGGAGAACATCCGCACCGTAACAACATAAATACAACAGAACAAATACCCAGAACCCCTTGCAGCACTAACTCTTCCGGGACGCTACAATATACACCCCCCCACCTCAAACCCGCCCACCTCAGCGTCCTCATGCTCTCTCAGGGAGAGCATGTCCCAAATTCCAAGCTGCTGTTTTGAGGCATGTTAAAAAAATAATGCACTTTGTGACTTCAATAATAAATATGGCAGTGCCATGTTGGCATTTTTTTCCATAACTTGAGTTGATTTATTTTGGAAAACCTTGTTACATTGTTTAATGGCATAATAACGTGTCAATTCCACGACTGTATATATTGGTATAGATTTATATCGGAATCGGTAATTAAGAGTTGGACAATATCGGAATATCGGATATCTGCAAAAAAGCCATTATCAGACATCTCTAATTGTTATATTATATTGGACTTTTGTCGAGGATGGAACCCTTTATTCATATTTACATTGTTTCTTATAGACCAATTTGCTTCACTATACAAAATTTTCGATTTACGAACCCTGTTCAAGAACCAATTAAGTTCGTAAATCGAGGTTCCACTGTATATGCACCTTTATCCAGATCCTCACCAAAACCGGATGGCTTCTCAACCAGGCACTGTTTGTATTTTTTGTACAATTCAGAAAGTGTGTGTGTGAAAAAAATAGATTTTGTGAGATTTTTGCTCCCTACTGTTTGTATTATGATTAGTAATTGTCGTAAAAACACGGTGACTGCGAACACGTCTCACCTGTGACACGTCGAGAGCTGCCTCACCTTCTCTGGCCTCCGCTCAACCACATGCCGGGATCCTGCCTGGACCTGCTTCGCTTTCCACCCCCCGGGGGGATGGGGGGGGGGGGGCTCACGCCGATTCTTCGGCTCTGATTGGCTACCTGCCGTGGGCTGCCATGAGGTTTGAGGCTATGCCGCTAAGAGAAAGTTGACAGACAGACCTAATAGGAGACATGACAACTTCAAGATAGGGAAGACGGGATAAAGCGCGACATCACAAGGAAGCTGGAGAGGCACTGGAGATCCCAGGTTTCCTCTGGCGG
Source organism: Nerophis lumbriciformis (assembly GCF_033978685.3). Lineage (NCBI taxonomy): Eukaryota > Metazoa > Chordata > Actinopteri > Syngnathiformes > Syngnathidae > Nerophis > Nerophis lumbriciformis. The sequence goes on along the minus strand of NC_084572.2, from coordinate 31,036,647 downwards.
CCCCTGCCCTCAGGTAGGTGCTACATTCTGCAGCGGCTGCAGTGCAAACAGCAAGGCTTGCTAGAAGTCTAAACGTATTTCAGTCGGTGCACAGAAGCGCGTACGAGCATGCTTACGGCCATTTTCCTCTTTACCTTGCCTGTGTTTGCGACTCAGACATGAACAATCGCTCCATCGCTTGGTGGCTGAGCCAGATTGGCCTGCCCCAGTACACCAAGACCCTGGAGAGGGAATATTATGGACTGGAGGTGCGTCAGTCACCACTCTGTGCATGTGTTTGTCCAAGTTTGGCCTGTTGACTCCGTCTTCATCCCGCAAAGGGTTTGTTGAATGTGAACGACAACGAGCTGAAGGAAGCCGGGATCGAGGACGCCGCGCACAGAGAAACCATCCTCTGTCAGCTTTTACGGCACCAGAAGAAACTGGACCCCCGCTGCGGTACTGTGTTTGAGTTTCTATAGCGTTAAATTCTTTTTTTATACAATCAAAATACCTGCGGTCCTCTCAGGCGTGCAAATGGAGCGCAGGGTGAGCCGGAAGTACTCTCTGGGATCGTCAATGGATTTGGTAAGAACACAAACCGTTACAGCGAGTGGAGCGATGACGAAAATACAAAAAGGTACCACCTCCTGCAGGTGAAGCCAAGGAAGGATCTGTTTCGCCAGAGCGTCCTGCCCCGCCTCCATCGCGCCGACAAAAAACACTGCCTCTCCGCGTCCTGCTCACAGCTCCGCCCCCTGGATGAGGACCACGCTTCCGGCGCAGCGGACGGCTGTCGGGAGAGCAAGCGCAGGTAAGCGCACACACCCCTGAAAGAAAGTGAGATACATTCTCCACTCTATTTCAATGATTAACAGCTAGCTTGTAAAATCAATAACAGTATTTGTGAAGTCAAGTAGAAGCACTCACTGTTTAACGTACTTTCACGTCCCGACCGACTTGACAGATGAAGGCCTTTTGTTTTTTGTGTATGTCCATGCAATCTAGTACAATGTATTTTTTTAAGTTTGACATGCAAAAAAACAAACTGTGAAAAAATAGACAACGCTAAATAGGGCTGTGAATATTCGGGCACCACACCATTCCATTGGATTCTTGGGGGGTAACAATTAGATTCAGAATCGATTTCTGATTAAAAACATACTTTTTTAATAACATTTGGTTAAAGTTAAGTTAAAGTACCAATGATTGTCACACACACACGAGGTGTGGCGAAATTATTCTCTGCATTTGACCCATCACCCTTGATCACCCCCTGGGAGGTGAGGGGAGCAGTGGTGGCCGCGCCCGGGAATAATTTTTGGTGATTTAACCCCCAATTCCAACCCTTGATGCTGAGTGTCAAGCAGGGAGGTAATGCGTCCTATTTTTATAGTCTTTGGTATGACTCGGCCGGAACTCACAACCTACCGATCTCAGGGTGCCAGTTCTAACAACATTCCTCCATAAAACAGATAAACAGCTCTGATAAATGTATATATTATTTAAAAGAAAACTGATTTTGTTTAATAAAATGCTAACCAATCATTTAATAAAGTCAAATACAAATAAGGCACAAAGAAGTATCCAACATTTCTATTTTCTAAAGTAAATCTGTACAGCAAATATGGGTATCTACAATATGATTTGCCTGAGTGGCTGGACAGGACAGATACAAAAAATAATAAGGTATTGATCTTTAAATAAGAATCTCCATTAATTCGAAAAATGTTTATTCTTTTTGACACCCCTATTGCAAAGCCTCTTTTGACACAAGTGAGTTTGTGACTGCCTCACTTGGCTACAACGCAAGCAGATTATAATGGTAAAATTTGACAACGTCGTCTTCAATCAGCACCTGGTTTCCAGATCTGCACCAAAAATGATACGCTTCTTCCTAAAAAAACATGTTTCACTCCTCAACAAATGATTGCGCCAATCCGCTTATCAATAACAGTACGGTGTAATTTTATTGAGTGCTTTACACACCACTTAATTAACCAACCAAGGGCTATTATATTATCTAAACCAGTGGTTCTCAAATGGGGGTACGCGTATCCCTGGGGGTACTTGAAGGTATGCCAAGGGGTACGTGGAATTTTTTTTAAATATTCTAAAAATAGCAACAATTCATAAATCCTTTATAAATATATTTATTGAATAATACTTCAACAAAATATGAATGTAAGTTCATGAACTGAACATCAAATCAAGTAGGCAATTCCATTCATTACAATGCAACAATTCAATATTCAGTCTTGACAGCTAGGTTTTTTGTGGACATGTTCCATAAATATTGATGTTAAAGATTTCTTTTTTTTTAAAGAAATGTTTAGAGTTAAATTCATCAATCCAGATGGATCTCTATTACAATCCCCAAAGAGGGCACTTTAAGTTGATGATTACTTCTATGTGTAGAAATCTTTATTTATAATTGAATTACTCGTTTATTTTTCAACAAGTTTTTAGTTATTTTTATCTTTTTTTCCAAATAGTTCAAGAAAGACCACTACAAATTAGCAATATTTTGCACTGTTATACAATTTAATAAATCAAAAACTGATGACATAGTGCTGTATTTTACTTCTTTATCACTTTTTTTCAACCAAAAATGCTTTGCTCTGATTAGGGGGTACTTGAATTAAAAAAATGTTCACAGGGGGTACATCACTGAAAAAAGGTTGAGAACCACTGATCTAAACAATAATGATCGCAGAGTTAATGAGAACACATCACGTACAAAAGAAAAACATCTTAAAGGGGAACTGCCCTTTTTTTTTTCTCAATGTTGCCTGTCATTCACAATCCCTATGTAAGACAAGAGCACATACCTTTTTCTTTGTTTTATACATTCTAAGTAGTTAAATCCAGCAAGTAGGAGGTGGCTAACGATGCAGCAAATGGGAGTACACTATTGCGCCCATACCAACAATACTCCATTTACATGTTGTGACCTGAATATTAACCAAATATTAGCGATACACAGAGCTGGTTACCTCACAGAGAGCGAACTCGCTTATGCTGCTATATTGACAAATTGAGCCGGTGAGCTGCTGCATCGCCTCTGAGTTGGTGACAGTTAATTCTAGGTTATAAATATCATGCCTCTCACCTGGATAGTAAAAGGTTGTGTCCATAAACCGAGAAGTTAGTCAACTTTGACATCCAACCTAAACATGAAGATGGCGAGAAAGACAAAAAAACGCCCGTTTGTGGCCAACATTATTTTTAACCCTTCTTGAGGATTATAATTAATTCTTCATCTAAACGGGAACATATAAACATCCCATCAGTCGGCGTCCCAGTGAGAGCACTGTACAGTAAATGATTGTTTTATTATGTTTGTAGTTTGTATTTTATGTTAGCACTTAGACATACTGCTACATGATGCTTAGTGTTTCACTAAAGCTGGATCTGATTAGCACACAGCTTTCTAAATCTTGTAGCTCATCCTCCTTACAATCAAGCTCAAAAATATAATTTTCTGGATCATCATTTGTCCCAAAGTAATCGTATTTGGCTCTCATGAAGTCTGCATGAGTAGTAGTTGTTGTCGAAGGAAAGAGCGAACGTTGTGGTGCGTCTGTAAAATTAATACACCGCTGTATGCTTAAAATTAGCAAAATACATAAATATTGCACATTATTATGATTGTGCCTGTTATTGCATTACATATATACCTACAGCATGTATATAAAACATTGATGGAGGTGTTTGGATGTCTTTAGAGTGCACCCAGAACAGCCCATATCACCCCCGTTCTAGCCAGTCTTCATTGGCATCCAGTTAAATTCCGCATTGAGTTTAAGATTTTAGTCCTGACATTCCGTGCGTTGCATGGTGGGGCCCCTCAGTACATCACTGATTTGCTATGCCCCTACTCCTCAGGGCGTAGCCTCCGGTCTTCAGGCCAGGACCTTCTCAGTGGTTAGAGTGTCAGCCCTGAGATCGGTAGGTTGAGTTCAAACCCTGGCCGAGTCATACCAAAGACTATAAAAATGGGACCCATTACCTCCCTGCTTGACACTCAGCATCAAGGGTTGGAATTGGGGGTTAAATCACCAAAAATGATTTCCAGGCGCGGCCACCGCTGCTGCTCACTGCTCACTCACCTCCTAGGGGGTGATCAAGGGTGATGGGTCAAATGCAGAGAATAATTTCGCCACACCGAGTGTGTGTGTGACAATCATTGGTACTTTAACTTTTCTAAAGATCCCAAAAACTAGTTTTAAAACCCGTGGAGACCTGGCATTCCATGCTATAGCTCCCAGACTCTGGAACAACTTGCACCAGTCCCGCCGGGAACTTGACTGTGTTAAAATTTTTAAGAGACATTTGAAAACTTCTTTTTTTAGTAAAGCTTTTAGTCAATGCACCTTTTAACTATAATTTTTAATCCACTTTGTATCCTTTTTATGATGTTGCCCCTGTTGCTTTAATTGAATTGTTGTTTTAATTTACCTATGTTTTGTACAGCGCTTTGTGATTTTATCTGTGAAAAGCACTTTATAAATAGAATGTACTTACTTACTATAGGCAATATAAAGCAACCACCATTGGCCTTAGTGCAGTGGTTCTTAACCTTGTTGGAGGTACCGAACCCCACCAGTTTATATGCGCATTAACCGAACCCTTCTTTAGTGGGAAAAAAAAAATAAATTCAAATTCAAGACAAAGTTATATGTTTTTGGTAACACTTTAGTATGGGGAACATATTCTAAATAACAAAGACTTAATTTACAGTTATTTGGTTAGTGTTCGGGTCAGGGTAAGAGGGTTAGGGTTATAATAAGGTCATGCCGAATAAGGCATTAATAAGTACTTAATAATGACTAGTTAAGAGCCAATATGTTACTAATTTGCATGTTAATAAGCAACTAATTAATGGTGAATAGCTAGATAGATAGATAGTACTATATGTTCCCCATACTAAAGTGTTACCATCTTTTTTTTACTGGTGCACAAAATGAACCGTGCATGAACATCACCTTGTTCAAACAACAAAACCAACACAGTCATAAACTCACAACAAATTACACACCTGCAAATCAGTCAAATGTTGCCGTATCCGTAATACGCTGATAGGGAGAAGTTTGTATTTACACGATGAGTCGGGTGTGTTTTGACCTCCGCCGAACCCCTGGGGCCGACTCACAGAACCCCAAGGGTTCGATGGAACCCAGGTTAAGAACCACTGCCCTAGTGTTAACTGACTTTTGCAAAAATAAATTTACAATTTAGAATGCATTAAAAAAAGAAAAACTTGCCTTGTCTTACATAAGGATCTTGACGGATAGACAAAACTAAAAAAAAAAAGGTGCAGTTCCGCTTTAATAAATGATTGCAGTATTTATTTAGCTAACCATTAGAGTGCAATTATATTGAGTGCTTTTTACTCCAACTAATTGTTTGCTGTAATTAACCAGCTATTATATAATTTCAACAATAATGCACTTAGCAGAGATAATAACAGTAAAACAGCAGCTAATGAGAACACATCATGGAAGAAAGAAAAACATTCAAAGAAATGCAGAAGAAAAAAAATTCTTAAATTTAAGCAGGCTAATGCTGACTATAATATTTAAATATACTTTTCATCCAATGATCATGCAATGAGACTATTCTTCAGTCATATTAAAAAAAATATTCATGCTAAAATAAATAAACGAGGCCGTCAAGTTTGAGCACATCCATGCAGGTAAGGCCACGTTGCATGCTGGGAAATATCCTCATAATACAGTTACTACCGCGTTCCTCTGATTGGTCCAACCATCTCACCTGTGGGGCTACAACTGTCTGTAAAGTCCTCAAATATAATTTAATTATTGACAAAAAAATGTTAACGATAATTCCTAAAGTAGTTTACGGGTTTACTGCTCGTTCAACGGTTCGTCTTTATGACTTATACAAGGGTTACACACCAGGTGGCGGCCTACTTGATGACAGGAGATGAGGTGGCTCGGCTTGTCTCGGTATCCGAGGAATGTGTCCAGATTGCGGCTTCGTGCTACCGGGGCCCGGGGCGGGGGTGATGGGAGTGCCCGGGGAAGGCCTGTGGGAACACGCCAGGAAAGAGGAGGGCGAAGAGAGAGGGAGGAGAAAGGGCGGATAGCTGGAAGGGAGGGACCGAGACGGGTCGAAGGTCTCCGTGCGCTTTTTGTGGACCACAGACCGTCAACATGACCAGGACGAGGGAGCAGTGAAAGACTGTCCGTCAGGTAAGAACCAGGCCGCCATTACTTCCTACTTCGTTACCTTTTGGACACATCTCGCAAGTTCACGCGAGATGTTAAAACGTTTGCTGTTGACAGATGTGACAATTTCAGCTTAAACAATTATGTTAATATTGCAAACGTTTGACATGTTTTACGCCATTTCCAGCATTTAAAACGCTTTGTTTACCATTTTAGATGCAGGAAGTACCGCCCCTATCATGTCCTCCAGAGTTTCCCCCCCCAGCTATTACACAATTTGGCTCACAAATCACTGTTGTAACACACCGATTTGTGATCCGAGCCGTGATTAAAAACAACATACTTTCATGATATTTAGGTACATTTTCTTGTAGCTACCTGTAGATATGTGGTGCTGGGCAGACTTTTTTCAAGCACCTGTGTGCAGGTATGTATTTTAGGTGTAATATGGACCAACACCCTCTTCAGCCTGCATGTTGCTCACAATTTTAGTTCAGAACTTTTTCTACACTTCCATCTAGAGATGTCCGATAATGGCTTTTTTTGCCTATATCCGATATTGTCCAACTCTTAATGACCGATTCCAATATCAATCGATACCGATATATACAGTCGTGGAATTAACACATTATTATGCCTAATTTTGTTGTGATGCCCCGCTGGATGCATTAAACAATGTAACAAGGTTTTCCAAAATAAATCAACTCAAGTTATGGGAAAAAATGCCAACATGGCACTGCCATATTTATTATTGAAGTCACAAAGAGCATTATTTTTTTAACATGCCTCAAAACAGCAGCTTGGAATTTGGGATATGCTCTCCCTGAGAGAGCATGAGGAGGTTGAGGTGGGGGGTAGTGACACTACACACAGGAAAACAGCAAAAAAACTCAAAATAAGTCAGGGTGTGATGTGATTGTGCGTGGTTGAATGTATGTATGTATGTGTATGCTTGCTTTTGTGCTCCTATTTTGTGTTTGTCATATCGCGTTTTTGTGCTTGCCACCATGTTTCAGAATTTCATGCACATACTGACCTATGGACCCACTCCCAAAAGCTTCGTCTAGCTTATCTCGGGGACCCTTTCACTTACCACCATCCTTAAATGAATATTCACTACTGTTGTAATCGTAATATGGTATTGTAAATAAACTTGAAACTAAGGTTCCATTTTAGGTCCTCTCTTTTTCATCATTTGGGCTTTTCAACGAGTTCAGTTCGGGTAAATAATGTGGCCCCCAAAACAATTTAGTTGAATAACCCTGCTCTATACCATCTGCCGGATGGCAACGGTTCAAATTATGATTTTCACTGCCTTGTTCATGCAGCGTGAACTGTAATTACGTTTTCAGCATTAATTAACTAGAAATGAAAGTTTAAAAAAAAGAAGTTAATTTCACTATGTTGTCATGACAACAGGCATATCTCAAAATAAAGTTTTATTCTAGTATTTGCTATTATAATCGTATTTGTGTCCAATTTCCTGGAAATATTCACTTGTTTTTGGCATTTTTAGTCAGTGATTGTACAAACCCCGTTTCCATATGAGTTGGGAAATTGTGTTAGATGTAAATATAAACGGAATACAATGATTTGCAAATCATTTTCAACCCATATTCAGTTGAATATGCAACAAAGACAACATATTTGATGTTCAAACTGATAAACTTTTTTTCTTTTTTTGCAAATAATCATTAACTTTAGAATTTGATGCCAGCAACACGTGACAAAGAAGTTGGGAAAGGTGGCAATAAATACTGATAAAGTTGAGGAATGCTCATCAAACACTTATTTGGAACATCCCACATGTGAACAGGCAAATTGGGAACAGGTGGGTGCCATGATTGGGTATAAAAGTAGATTCCATGAAATGCTCAGTCATTCACAAACAAGGATGGGGCGAGGGTCACCACTTTGTCAACAAATGCCTGAGCAAATTGTTGAACAGTTTAAGAAAAACCTTTCTCAACCAGCTATTGCAAGGAATTTAGGGATTTCCCCATCTACGGTCCGTAATATCATCAAAGGGTTCAGAGAATCTGGACAAATCACTGCACGTAAGCAGCTAAGCCCGTGACCTTCCATCCCTCAGGCTGTACTGCATCAACAAGCGACATCGGTGTGTAAAGGATATCACCACATGGGCTCAGGAACACTTCAGAAACCCACTGTCAGTAACTACAGTTGGTCGCTACATCTGTAAGTGCAAGTTAAAACTCTCCTATGCAAGGCGAAAACCGTTTATCAACAACACCCAGAAACGCAGTCGGCTTCGCTGGGCCTGAGCTCATCTAAGATGGACTGATACAAAGTGGAAAAGTGTTCTGTGGTCTGACGAGTCCCCATTTCAAATTGTTGTTGGAAACTGTGGACGTCGTGTCCTCCGGACCAAAGAGGAAAAGAACCATCTGGATTGTTATAGGCGCAAAGTTGAAAAGCCAGCATCTGTGATGGTATGGGGGTGTATTAGTGCCCAAGACATGGGTAACTTACACATCTGTGAAGGCGCCATTAATGCTGAAAGGTTAATACAGGTTTTGGAGCAACATATGTTGCCATCCAAGCAACGTTATCATGGGCGCCCCTGCTTATTTCAGCAAGACAATGCCAAGCCATGTGTTACATCAACGTGGCTTCATAGTAAAAGAGTGCGGGTACTAGACTTTCCCGGCATTAGTCCAGACCTGTCTCCCATTGAAAATGTGTGGTGCATTATGAAGCCTAAAATACCACAACGGAGATCCCCGGACTGTTGAACAACTTAAGCTGTACATCAAGCAAGAATGGGAAAGAATTCCACCTGAGAAGCTTAAAAAATGTGTCTCCTCAGTTCCCAAACGTTTACTGAGTGTTGTTAAAAGGAAAGGCCATGTAACACAGTGGTGAACATGCCCTTTCCCAACTGCTTTGGCACGTGTTGCAGCCATGAAATTCTAAGCTAATTATTATTTGCAAAAAAAAAAAAAGTTTATGAGTTTGAACATCAAATATCTTGTCTTTGTAGCATATTCAATTGAATATGGGTTGAAAAGGATTTGCAAATCATTGTATTCCGTTTATATTTACATTAACACAATTTCCCAACTCATATGGAAACGGGGTTTGTATTATAAATGGGGCATTGATTCCCTGCTAAGTTTCCTGTTATGATCATGCAGAAAGAAAAGGATCCATGTATTAACCTCATACAAAAACGGCATTGTTGTAGTGGTAAAATTGAAAAGAAGCGGCACATAAAAATGCCATACAATCTTTTAAATGCCGTTTCCACACATTCACGGCTTGTGGGACGTAGCTGTGCCTAATCAACAGTCCACGTGTTGCAGAGACATCCCAAAAGGCCACATCCAAGGTCACGGCGCTGGCCAGCTCAGCCCTGCAGCGGTCCCTCGACACATGATGTGTTGCGCGTTGTTTTCGCACATGGCTTTCCACTTCCTGGTAGCCGGTTGGCTGGATAGCTCCGAGCTGTTTTGTTCCCAAAGCTGCGCGTGCATCGGTCGGCCTTGTGTGCTCCCACAGGCAGGAACGGGAGGAAGGAAGGAGGGGAAAAGGGAGGCTATTAAAAAATCTGTTTGTCTGCTGGGGATGTCCCTGCTTTGTCCTAAACATGTACACATGTGGCAGATGGATTTGATGATGTATTTATTTGTTTTTAAGAAATTTTGTAGACGGACGCCATGTCAAAAAACAACCTACTTAATTTACGGTTATGGTTATGTTAGATAGTTCCAATGATTATACAAAACTATCAACTCATATTTACCAACTTCATGTAAACAGAGAGCACATGAGCCAAGAAAGAATGTGTCGGTGCAGATCCGGATAAAGGTGCAGCTGTACACATTTCTTGTTTGCATGACTACAAAGTAACTATTTTTTACACAAATATAGAGCTGGGTGACGCAGGCCCAAGGGAGCATGTGTTCGATTTCTTGATCTCAATCTTGCACAAAATCCACTCAACATGTTGCTTTTCAGCATGGCTTGGTGTTTTTGATTCCAAAAGATGCGTAGGACCACAGGCAGCATGCAGGTAAGATGAGTTTTAATTCCAGTACCCAATGCAAAATACAAAACTTAGATACTAGCAAGAGCATGGCATGTGTAGCTCGAGGCTAACTTAGAATAAACTTATGGCGTGAAGCCAAAACAAACAGTCACGTAGAGCCAACAAGAATCCCGCAAGGACTGGTGGGTTGAGACGGGTATAAGAAGGGGCGTCATTAGTGGGACACTAATCAATTAACAGAAACTGGTGTGTCCACCTAGCAGCAAGAAAGGTAAACAAAGGAGTGCTGTGGACAGAACAGAACACAAAACTAAAGAGAACTAGAATTTGCAATTCCGGTAGGAATAGCGTGAGACTGCCCAATGTGCTTAAGCTGCCGAACCGCCAATACGCGTAAGTGGAACTGAAATGCTTAAATGTCCAGGTTGAGTGGAGTGTGTGGATGTTGGAATGGTTCGAATCGGTTGAAAAATTTGGGATATGGAGAGTTTTGTATATTGCCCATTCATTTTCAATGGGGAAGAAATTCCTGGTAATTCCAGGTAATCAGGGAAACATGCTGGCTTGAGTGTCCAGGGTGAGCGGAGTATGTGGATGTTGGAACGGTTCAAATCGGATGAGAAATGTGGGATATGCAGTAGATTGTATAATGCTTATTCATTGTCAATAGGGAAAAAAGTCCGGGAAAACTGGGGATTTTGGGAAAGGGAAAACGTGTTTTGCGTCCGATATGTCGGAAGAGTGGTATGGGTGGATGGTTGAAAAATTGTAGAACTATAAATACGTCCATTGATTTGAATGGGAATTTCCTAAAAACTTGGGAATTTCGAGAAAACCAGGAATATTTGAAAATATTGAATATGAATGGGTTGGTGTTGGATTTTTTTGGAATTTGGTTGAAAAATGTTGACGTAGTTCATACTTGCCAACCCTCCCGGATTTTCCGGGAGACTCCCGAAATTCAGCGCCTCTCCCGAAAACCTCCCGGGACAAATTTTCTCCCAAAAATCTCCCGAAATTCAGGCGGAGCTGGAGGCCACACCTCCTCCAGCTCCATACGGACCTGAGTGACGTGTCGACAGCCTGTTTTCACGTCCGCTTTCCCACAATATAAACAGCGTGCCTGCCCAATCACGTTATAACTGTAGAATGATCGAGGGCGAGTTCTTGGTTTCTTATGTAGGTTTATTGTTAGGCCGTTTCATTAACGTCCTCCCAGCGCGGTAACACACAACAACAGCAGTCACGTTTTCGTCTACCGTAAAGCAGTTTGTCTGCCGTAAACAGCAATGTTGTGACACTCTTAAACAGGACAATACTGCCATCTCCTGTGCATGCATATGTGACAATAACATCTACGGCTTTTAGAGAGTGCAGTGCACAACTGTGCACACATCAAGGAGACGAAGCAGAATGCATCATCAGAGAGGGTGTTCAGCATGGTTAGAAAAATAGTGACAGAGAATAGAACAAGGATGGACAATTCAAGCCTTAACTCAACAATGAGTAGATGAGTGTTATGTGTGTGTATATGTGTAAATAAATGAACACTGAAATTCAAGTATTTCTCTCTCTCTCTATATATATATATATATATATATATATATATATATATATATATATAGCTAGAATTCACTGAAAGTCAAGTATTTCTTATATATACATATCTATGAAATACTTGACTTGGTGAATTCTAGCTGTAAATATACTCCTCCCCTCTTAACCACGCCCCCAACCACGCTCCCCCCAACCTCCCGAAATCGGAGGTCTCAAGGTTGGCAAGTATGACGTAGTTACAGTTTGAATTGAGAATGGGTGTTTCGGAATTTCGGTAAAACCGGGAATTTGTACGATAAAAGAAATTGGAGCATTTGTTGTCCCAACCAAGAGGAATGTTTTGAAGGTGGAATGGTCAAAAACGGTTGACAAATGTGAACTGTGAAAACTTTCCAGGAAAAGATGAAAATAGGGCTTTGGAAAACCAGGAATTCTGAGATTTTTTTTGAACTCGGAAAATGGTAGTTTGATTGTCTAAGGTGAGTGGAGTGTGTGATTGGTGGAACGATTCAAATCGGGTGAGAAATTTGGCAATTGTGCATGTTTGAAAATTGGCCCATTTGTTTTCAATGGCCCGAAATGTACTGAAAAACCGGGAACTCTGGGTAATCTGGGATACTTTTTATTTTATTTTTGGGGGGTCGAGTTGAACCTTTTGATACTCGAACGGTTCTGATCGGATGAAAAGTGTGGGCTGTGGAGCGCACCAAACTTTTGCGGCGGAATAATAACAAATAGATGATGTTTTGGTGTAGAATTTTATATGTGTGGAAACTTGGTCATTCACACAATAGTAACAAACACAACCAGACATGACCTGACCCAGATTCCGATCTAACAAAGGTCTTAACTCATTCTCCTTCTATGCCACATCAATATGGAATGCACTCCCAACACGTGTAAAAGAAAGTGAATCTCTACCCTCCTTCAAAACCGCACTAAAAGAACACCTCCAGGCAACTTCAACCCTTGTCTAACACCCACCCCCCTCCACATCCCACCTCCCCGGATTATAATTAATCAAATGTAAATAATCAAATGTATATACTTGTTCTTATGCTTTCTGAGCTCACTATGTTCACTGCTCGCTGTACATATCCTACGAAGTCAGACCTACACTGTTTCAATGTCCATTTCTCAGATGATATTATTGTTGATGACTGAAGTGCTGATATCAACCCAACCTAACCCCCCTGCCCAAACCCCTCCCCTCGGATTGTAAATAATGTAAATAATTCAATGTATATACTCTGATGATTAACTTGTGTGATGACTGTATTATGCTGATAGTATATATTTATACCATGAATTGATTAACGTGGACTTAAACAAGTTGAAAAACGTATTCGGGTGTTACCATTTAGTGGTCAATTGTACGGAATATGTACTGTACTGTGCAATCTACTAATAAAAGTCTCAATCAATCAATGTGTTGTGACAGGTCATGACACAACTAAGAGTTTTGCACAAAACTTCAGTGAGGGATAGCTTATTTGTGCATGTCTGGAAAAAGGTGCAGATCAAGTTGTTATATCCATATTGCTAATTGCTACTTTGTTATTAGCATGATGACACAAGGACTGGTTAACAATTAAACTTTGTAGAGAGTTTGTGCAGGGGGCGAGGAAGAATGTGCGGTGCAGATCTGGATAAAGGTGCAGCTGGAGAGGTTTACTACTCCACTAATGTCTGCCATTGTGCATTGAATTCAGATAAAACTACAGGTTGAAGAATTTGTTTTCACTTATTAGTTCAAGTCTGCTTGCATTCGGGCCAAAGTGGTGCAGTGATCCACCAGCTCCAGCAGATAGAGCTGTGACGGGAAAAAAGCTTGCAAAATCTATCGCTTTTCTTTTCTTTTTGTTCCTCTATCAATGCCGGACATGATGATTTTGTTATAAAGGTTGTTAAATATTTGGTGACTATGAAAGTACATCAAAATCCTCATCTTGCTCCTTGTGACCCCTCAATGTTTGTATTTTCCAGCAAGAGGAGGAGTGTCACTGCATACCTGAGCCAGCTGAAGGTAAAAGGTCAACAAGCAAGCGGCCATTTGTCTGAATAAAGTTTGGATGCATGCTTTCCTGTCGTGTAGGTGTTTGGCAGTCGCAAGGAAATGGACTCCCTGAAGAAGGAGCTAGAGGAGGAGCTCAAGCTCAGCACCGAGGACCCCAGGAGCCACGCCTGGTACCACGGGCCCCTGACCCGAGAGGTGATAAATGCAAATAGGACGTCTGCGTGACAAAAAAAGACAAGATCATGATGACCACCATGTGCTTGTCCAGAGTGCTGAGGCTCTCTTTGAAAGAGACGGAGACTTCCTGGTCCGAGACTCCAGCTCGTCGAAGGGTGATTACGTCCTCAGCTGTTTCTGGAGGGACGAACCCATGCACTTTAAGATCATACGTGTGGTCCTGCGACCCAAAGAGGTGCGCTGCGTGTAGGGACGGGTATCAAATTCCACCGGTTCACGTAAAATCAAACGGTACCATGTTTCAAGACCTTTGTAAAAATGGAACGGTTGCAGACGGCTCCAACACTTGCCGGGGAATCAGGCGTATTCATAGTGGACTGCCTCTAGATAATATTGCCATTTTCCATGCCAACAAGGCAAGCTCCACTTTTCAGCTCGATGCTAATTTATATTGGATATGCCATACAGATGCTACTGATTAGCATTAGCAATTTTACACGGCAATTTCAACATCTCCTAATTTGTTAATGAAAACTACAACTAAGATCAAACAGCTGGTGGGTAATAAGTACAATACTTGCAGTAGGGCTCAACAAAAGACAAGACTGGCACATTTAACTTAATGGCAAAGACTATTTTCTGACTATGGCAATGCAACTAGGACAAACTGAAATGAATGCATACTTGCAAATGAGATTTAAAAATGCAAGAAAACAAGATTAAACAACTGGACGGCAGTTATAATTATTACATACAAAATGAAATGTAATTATTAGACCAATTAACATTTGTTCTTGATGTTTACATCTGCCTCTTGTTTGTAAAGTAGAATTACACAAAGTACACCACAGAACATCATAGAACTCAGATAACATGCAGCGATATACATCGAATTAAATTGATAATTAATTTGGGATCAAGTGATTGAACTGTGAACACGGTTTGTTAAATTGTCCCTAGTTTAATTGAATAAGGAAATATAATGTTTTAAATATTTTTTTTATTCACTCCCTGTTCAAATTTTGCATTTATAAAATAAAATTACCTTTCATTTACTTAATTTTCTTTTTCCTAATTAATAAACAATTTAAAAAAGGTATTTACTTATTCCTATTAAATGTTTTTATTTAAAAAAAAATCCCACAACTACATTTAATATATTACAAAAAATATATATACTGTATATATATATATATATATATATATATATATATATATATATATATATATATATATATATATATACACAAATATAAAATTATATTTAATTTGTAATCATAAATAATATTTTTTTGTTATTATATATTTGATTTGTTTTTGAGGTCTCCGATTTATAATTAATGGACGATTTAGTCAATTCAAAATTTTATACAAAATTATTCATATTTTATTTAAGTTTATTTAATATGGTCATATTGATTAGATTTAATCACCGAAAAAAAACCTACATACTTTTCATACCTGTCAAATCAGACTTTTTCTGCATTTTGTGTACAGCGTAACTCGCTTAAGTCGACATCAAAGGTCGCCCACCTGTGTGGACCCGTGCATGAAAGAGGCTGTGATCTTGACAGGGTTACTCTCGGGAGTTGTTCCAGTTCGAGGAAGATCGCTTCGACAACGTCCCTGCTCTCATCCGCTTCTACGTGGGTGGGCGGCGGCCTATCTCTCAAGCATCGGGCGCCATCATTTTCCACCCGCTAAACAGGACGACTCCCCTACGCGTCATCGTCGAGCGGCAAGAGGCCGAGAGTAAAGCCGACGGCGGCCCCGCGGGAGCGAAGTCCCAATCGGAGCGCAGAAAGCGTCTGAGCTTCAGCAGCACTCTGAGCGACGGCCTAATGGTCAACCCTCTGCTGAGGTAAGAGGACGCGCATCGTGCTTAGTGTCGGGACGCGGAATCATCGGCAATAAGTTCATTTCCTGTGTGGCAGGAGTGGAAGTCAGCCCGCCAACATGGAGGATGTCGGATGCAGGCCTTTGCTCCAGACAGCCCAGTCTGACGGCAACCTGAGAACTGGTACCTCAACATGACCTCCACTCACAGGGACGGACAAAAGTATTGGGACGCATACAGGAAGTAAAAACACGAAAGCTTCCACTCGTCTGGGAAGATTCTCAACAATTTTGCTAGTTCTAAGTGAATTTAGCTCTTCAGCACAAAACGGGGAAGAGAAATAAGTCCCACAAAGTTGTCTACAATGAATAGGAACTTAATTGCACTTAAAAAATACAACAAAATTAGTTTTCAGTTCAACCCTTCCATGAACAGACATGCAGTTACAGGCAGGACCGCCTTAACCTCGGGGAGGTGAATTTTGGGACCCCAAAACAAACAAATAAAGACCCCTCGCCCCACCCGAAAACACGTTTTTGCTCAACAGAACAGCAGCAATGCAAAAATATCCATCCATCCATCTTCCGCTTATCCGAGGTCGGGTCGCGGGGGCAGCAGCCTAAGCAGGGAAGTCCAGACTTCCCTCTCCCCAGCCACTTCGTCCAGCTCTTCCTGTGGGACCCCGAGGCGTTCCCAGGCCAGCCGGGAGACATAGTCTTCCCAACGTGTCCTGGGTCTTCCCCGCGGCCTACCGGTCGGACGTGCCCTAAACACCTCCCTAGGGAGGCGTTCGGGTGGCATCCTGACCAGATGCCCGAACCACCTCATCTGGCTCCTCTCGATGTGGAGGAGCAGCGGCTTTACTTTGAGCTCCCCCCGGATGGCAGAGCTTCTCACCCGATCTCTAAGGGAGAGCCCCGCCACCCGGCGGAGGAAACTCATTTCGGCCGCTTGTACCCGTGATCTTGTCCTTTCGGTCATAACCCAAAGCTCATGACCATAGGTGAGGATGGGAACGTAGATCGACCGGTAAATTGAGAGCTTTGCCTTCCGGCTCAGCTCCTTCTTCACCACAACGGATCGATACAGCGTCCGCATTACTGAAGACGCCGCACCGATCCGCCTGTCGATCTCACGATCCACTCTTCCCTCACTCGTGAACAAGACTCAGAGGTACTTGAACTCCTCCACTTGGGGCAAGATCTCCTCCTCAACCCGGAGATGGCACTCCACCCTTTTCCGGGCGAGAACCATGGACTCGGACTTGGAGGTGCTGATTCTCATCCCAGTCGCTTCACACTCGGCTGCGAACCGATCCAGTGAGAGCTGAAGATCCTGGCCAGATGAAGTATGAAATATCATCCATTTTTAAAATAAAATACAAATATATTATTCACAATTTTAAAAATAATTTTGTTCATGAATACATCTCCTCCGTGTCGGGTGCATGCACGTCTGTGCGAGTGTAACAGTCAACTTGAAGAATAGTGCTGGGAGATTGCCCGCCATTTTTGCTCTGTTTAGCATCACGAAATTGATCATAATTTCGCCTTGCAGAGCGGAAACCTTCTCCAAGATGTTATCCAGTTTATGATTTAGTCCAAAACCACAAAGGTCTGAGTGCCCGCAGCTCTACCCATCCCTCAATCATTTGTGGCACCTTTGGGGTACTCTGAACGTGTCCCAGCATTTTTTTAATTTGTTCATACACCGCGACAACGCTTACTCCAATCAGCAGATATCCTGTCATCATAATGTCTTCAACGTCCTGGACCGAACGAACCACCAGGCACACGACCCTCCACCTTTCCTAAGAGTCTATCGTGTGTCCAGCAACAAACGTTCTCGTAGGACAGACAGGTTCCCCCGAACCCGAGCTTCTCATGGTGAAGATCTTGTCAGTTTTGTCGAGAGACTAGTTGATCAATTCCATTGTTAAGATTTTGGATAGCAGTGCAAAAAGAGGCTTCAAGAAAGTTAAGACAAGACGAAACAAAGAAGCAAAGCAAGAGAAATTAGGGAGAGTGAAAGGAAGCGTCCGCCTTAGCTGAGAGCTAAACAGAAAAAAAGCTCTATTCCAGCTTTCGATTGTGTCCCGATACTTTTTTGTAACAAACTTACATCATCCGCATGATTTTAGGAATGATGTCCTTCTCACCAAACAGGTGCTCCTCAGAACACAAAGCCACAGGCCACAGGCCCCGCCCCTATCTCCCCAGTGTTCCGCACAGGAAGTGAACCGCTGCTCAGCCCGAAGCCATGGCAAACACGGCCCTGTTATCCGGGTAACACACACACACACACACACACACACACACACACACACACACACACACACTATTTACGGTAGCCACGCATTAATTGTGTCCCTGCAGGCGGTGGCGTGACATTGCGAGGCTCAGACGGGCAGCTTCACTCCAGAGCGCCACCGAAACCTCTCAGGATCTCTGCCATCTTCCCCAAAAACCTCTGTCCCCCTCCGCCGTCGTACCGGCACCAGGACCCGTCGGCTTTCTACGACGAGCTGGTGGTTCAGGTAAAACACAACACCTCAGCTAAATCGAGATCAAACATGTCCGCTGGTTCCTAAATGTCACGTCGCCACGTCCAGGTGCCTCAGTCTCGGCGGAAAGGTCACGTGGACCGACTAAAAGCGGAGGAGAAGTGGCAGAGCCGGGCGAGGATCACAGAGACCTCGTTTGGCTTCCTGGAGGCCGACAACAACGAGGCCGCGTCACGTCTGCTCCCGGACAAGGACTGCTTTGAACCTCCACAGGTCTTTGTTTTAAAGCTTCCCTTTTTGAAAATAAAAAAGCAGGTTTCGCTACACATCTTCAAATCTATGCCCATGTCAAACTATGGTTCCGAGATTGACATGTTACTATGTTCTATCTTCTCTCCGTCGTCACAGATGGAGAGCAGCTCGTGCTTCCGGTTGGACCGGTTTGAGTCGCTGCTGTTGCCGGACAACAACCGACCGCTGGAGCCCAGCGTCCTGCTGGCCCTGAAAGAACTCTTCAACCGCTCGGACCCCAAAACCACCGCCCTGCACATGCTCAGCGTGGACTGCCAGGTTAACGCAGCAAGCACCTTTGATAACACCGTAAACACTGTTTATTTAGCTAGAGGGCGTTAACTAGCAGCAGACTATTACTGGAGAGAGGCTTAATAATGATTTGGAGTGCATGAGAAAGTGTTAAAAAAAAGGCTCCCTACAAGTATATTGAACACCACAGTAGCAACACAACCAATGTTGTAAATAGGGCGGGGTGCCGATTCATGTAAAATCGGGGAAACAGGCGTATTCATGGCATACTGCCTCTATGTAATGTCGCCATTTTAACAACAACAAAGCATTCATGCCTGATAGAAAACGTAAACAAGTAAGGCCCCGCTTTTCAAAATGCACTAGCTTGATGCTAGGGATGGGTACCGAATCCAGTTCTTTTTTGGCACAGATCTAATCTTGCCGGTCCTACCAGGCACAAAGTCACAAAATCCAACGGTGCCACGTTTCGATACCTGAGTTACGCGTGACGTCACGCCTGGTTGCCGATCACTCCAGCAGCACTGAGAGCGTACTCAGCCAAATTACATTTAGGTAATGTTGCAATTTTTGATGCTAACAAAGAAATTGACTCAAAAAACGCTCCAATGCAAGTAAAGTAAGGCTCCATTTTTCCAAAAATGTGCTAGCTTGATGGTTATATACATTGGCTTTGCTATTGAAATGTTACTGGTTAGCATTAGTGGTTCTACATATCCATTTTAACACCTCCAAATGTATTAATAAAATCTACAACAAAGATGCACGTTACAATCAAACAGCTGGTGCGTATAAAGTACAATACTTAAAGTATTAACACTTTTTAGGGCGCAACATAGGGCGGCATAGCTCGGTTGGTAGAGTGGCCGCTTTCGCCATCCTAGTCACTGCCATTGTGTCCTTGGGCAAGACACTTTACCCACCTGCTCCCAGTGGCACCCACACTGGTTTAAATGTAACTTAGATATTGGGTTTCACTATGTAAAGCGCTTTGAGTCACTAGAGAAAAGCGCTATATAAATATAATTCACTTCACAACAAAAAACACTATAAAATATACACTACTGACATCTAACGTCTTGAACTTGTAACTGTAATTGCAATGTAATGTCATACTTGCAAAAAAACAAGATACAACAACTGGACAGCAGTTATCATTATCAGCTCATTTTTAAATGTTGCAATAAAAAATAAGATTTTATCATTAAAGACAATTAATATTTATTATTTATTACCATACACAAAAGTACCGAAAATTGCTACCGTTGAGTACCGGTATTGATTCCCAAGTACCGGGAATTGTAGCGGTTCATAAGTAAACAGTGCCAATCCCGAGCGATAAACAGTACATGCTACCGATTACCATTAGCAATTTTACATAGCGATTTTAACGCCTCCAATTTTGTTCATGAAAACTACATCTAAGATGCACGTTACAATGAAACAGCTGGAGCGTAATAAGTACAAAACTTACAGTATTAACACTTTTAGGGCGATGCTTGATAGCTTTGTTTTTGTTTTGTTTGCTCAAGGTGGCACGTATTGTGGGAGTGACGGACGAGCAGAAGAGGATTATGGGGGTGGGATCGGGCCTGGAGCTCGTCACCCTGCCTCACGGGCGCCAGTTACGACAAGACCTGCTGGAGAGGTACACAAATTGTTGGGTCAAACCTGAATGAAGCTAGTGAGCCAAGAAGGCGTGTGATGCTTGGCGGCAACCAGCAGAGGCGCTGTTGAGTCGGTGTTTACTAGCATACTGCTCAAAAGAACATTGGCGTGGAAACAGGAATTCAGCACATTCAGATTGATTCCCTCATCCCCAAAACACACACACAAAAATTACCATTAATGAATTCATTGTTGTTGTTTTTTCTTTTTATGCTTACGTGACAATTAACGCTGCTAAAACATGAGAACAGGGGTGTCCAAAGTGCGACCCAGGGGCCATTTACCGCCCGCAGCTAATTTTTTAAAGGCCCGTGGCACATTTAAACAATACCATTAAAGAAATAAACTTTAAAAAGTGGAGTAAAAGAGCAAACAGGTGAAATGTAGCGAGAAAAAGTTGCAATGTTGACTCTAATAACACAAAGCTGCCATGCAGGCTGTTTTTTTTTTCTTAAAAACTGTCATTGCTCAAAAAATAATAATTAATCAAAATCTATCTTGTTATGAAATATTGACCTATTGAAGGTTCCAGTTACTTCACATCAAATATTCCACTTCGAAATATTTTTTGGGGAAAAAATGTGCATATTTTGTGTTTTTTGCCACAAAAACCCCAAAGGTTTCTTTGACAAAAATGTCAAAAAAACAAACAACAAAAAACTAAGAAAAATAATAAAAATGTATAATCAACTTCTTAAACTTTTTTTTCCATCAAGTACCACCTTAGAAAAAACTTAGCTCTCCAAGTACCACCATGATGACCAACATTAAAATACAGTAGTGTAGTAGGCCTAAGTAGTCATTAAAACAAGGTAGGGGTTTCATTTAATAAGTATATTTAATATGTTTGACCACTGTAACATAGGAAAATAAAACTGTACTTTAATCAAGTGATTATTTGGCGTACCACTAGATGGAGCCTGCGTACCACTCGTGGTACACGTACCACAGTTTGACAAAGTCCTCCACCAGTGCGCTGTATTCCTCATCATCACCATCCTCAATACACCCCACTATCGCAGAGTCATCAGAAAACTTCTGAAGGTGGCAGGACTCTGAGTGATAATGGAAATCGGTGGTGTAAATGGTGAAGAGGAAGGGGGAGAGGACTGTGCCCTGCGGGGCCCCGGTGTTGCTGACCAGCCTGTCAGACACACAGTCCTGCAGTCGCATGTACTGTGGTCTGTCAGTCAGGTAATCAACAACCCAGGACACCAAGGGGGCCTCCACCTGTATCGTCTCCAACTTCACACCCAGTAGCCCAGGCCGTATGGTATCGAAAGCACTGGAGAAGTAAAAAAACATGACCCTCACACTTAGGGATGATGTTTGATAAGAAATTATCGAGTTCAAGCCCATTATCGAATCCTCTTATCGAACCGATTCCTTATCGGTTCTCTTATCGAAGCCAGATAGGTTGTTGTATATGGAAATAAAACACAATATTTGGTTTAACAAAAGCTCACTTTTATTTTATAAGAAAAAAATAAAATAAAATAAATAAATAAATATTGACTGTTACCCCCACTAAATAAATAAATAAATATTGACTGTTGTTACCCAAAGTATATTAAGTGGGATTATTCAGAAAAACAAATATATACAGTAACACAAAAAAAAACCTGTCTCTGTGATCACTATAGGTGAATAGCCATGCCTTGAGGCGTTTTTTCCGGTCCATTATTTTTGCTGCTTGTGTGACATCACAGGAAATGAGTAGCTCAGTCTAATGACAGAACTACGTCATTTCCTGTGATGTCCCACAGGGCATTTCTTGTGGGACGGGATTCGAATAAAGAACCAACTCTTTTTCTTTACTATAGTGGCCTCGATAACGGGAACCGGTTCTCAAAAAGGGATTTGAGTCCACGGAATCGGTTCTTTTCTTATCGAACAACCGGGAGAACCGGTTTCGAACATCATCCCTACTCACACTGCTCGCAGGCTTGTCTAGGTGGGTGTGGGCTTGGTTCAGTTTATGCACTAACTTTTAACCCAGCATGAGACTTTAAACTGTTTGTAACTTTTTAACTGCTTTTTATCTAACAAATTGTTCTTTGAATAATTTGTATTTGCTTTTTCAACGTGTATTTTAGTCTGTGCTTTGCCTCTATTTCTTTGTGGTGTACAGCCCTTTGTTCTTCAACTGTGGTTGTTTTTAAAGGGCTTTATAAATAAAGTTGGTATGGTATAGCATATAACCCCACGGTGACATTTTGGCGAATTTACTGAGGAATTTGTGAGAGTGAGACAATACAAAAATAATTCCATTTTAAGTTAATAATACTAACACAGGCACTCGTAGACGTGTTAGCATACGAGCTAATGCTAACGACGCTAGCTTCATTACATGACGATAACACGTACAAATATGCATGAAAACACTCCTACAGACATAACACATGGGACAGTTTAGTTAAAAAACTGTGAAACTTACAAACGTCGCTTGGAGCGAATCCTTTCGAGCAAAATTTCGCTAATTTCCGGTTTACGGCCTCAAAACAGGAAGTAGATTTTCAACCCGCAATACCTGCAGTCATAGCTGCTGTGACGCCAGAAATTCGGCCGCCATCTTGAAGTGGTGATGAGGAGCCGGCGAGCAGCCTAAACTGACAGTTGGCAGGTAGAAAACAAAGCTGATGTTCGGCGTTTTCCTGCTAAAATGAGCGGACTGTTGAAAATAGGAATCGAAGGATTACTTTTCACAAGTAAGATTTAACAATAACGTACCATTGGTTGTATTTTGTGAAAAGAATAGTACCACAGAGTTGAGAAGGAGCAAAGATCTTCAACAGTACTGAAATCGTAGCCGCGAGCAAACAAGAGTATGACCATAATAGAATTGCTTGTCAATTTAATTAATTAAATTTAAAAATGTCATACTTGAATAACATAAAGTTGAAATAAATGATTGTGATACCTAAAACAAAATTCACCAGCCGCCACTGATTATGATGCATTCTCATTTTAGGCAAAGTATAAGACAATACTTTCGTAACAGTATAATTGTAACCAGGAATAAGTCTTCAAGTAGCAATATTCAAATACTAACATTGTTGGGTAAGACAGAATTTAGTTTTATTCTGAATCCAGTGAAACAGATTGGTGGTTTTAGCTGATATAAAGACTTTCAGGTGTTTATATATGTTTATGTTTAAGTATTTGGCAGACGCTTTTATCCAAAGTGACATACATAAAAAGTACATATAAAACAATCACTGTAAACATTATCATTTAAGGGAAGAAAGTAATAGAAAATATCAATACAAAGTGTCAAGACAGAATAAACTCTCTGCTGCTGCAGCAACAGAGATACAGTCTATAAGATATATAGATATCTAATGTATTCATACATAGTTTATGTAGGATATACGCATGTATATATAACCTAATCATATTGTTTCTTCAATTTAAAAATAGCTGACTGTTTTTTTCCCTCTTCTCTGGGATTATATTCCCAGTTTTGATCTCGCATGTCTGGTCACTTATAGCATATAAGAATATTCTATTACTGTTAAGCAAACTATGAATAATAAAACACGCCAAAACATGTGTCCTTTATCATAGCTACACGTATGACAAAAAAAACGTGTGAAAATCAGTGGTATTCAGTGAGGTAAGATGAACTAAATGCGCTGACAGTTCATTGCTTCTGCCAAATGAATTGCACTGAGTGGAGCGGATCACCACTCCAAGATGGCGGCCCGCGTCTCGTCAGCGCCAGTAGGCAGTAGCGCTCGATGCTGCGTCTACTCATAAGATGTCTATGCCTGCAGTGAACGAACTCGCCCAAAAGATGGCGCCATAGCACAAACAATAACACACCATTTTCGTCCTCTGCTTGGGTTCATTGCAAACTATTGAACACAAAACATTTTGGGCGTTAGCTTGAAAAAAATAAAAAATCCATAAATTAGCCACTCCGTTTTATATGCTGCAGGGTTCAAAATCTAGGAAAAAGGTAGCCCCTTATAGTCCGGAATTAGTGGTATACTTATATTGTATTAGTTTAAAAAATTAAAAATATCAAATTGGCCCCACATGCTTTTCAGTGGAAAAAGTTTGGACACCCCTGCCTTAGCCTCTTATGGCCCGAGCTGTTTGTTTACATGCTTTGTTTTGTTTTTCTCTTTGCTATTTAGGCTTATTGGACCCTAATTAGAATAAAAAACTAAGAATCATCTTTTGATATGATGTACTTAGTCCATAAGT
This sequence comes from Nerophis lumbriciformis, assembly GCF_033978685.3. Taxonomy (NCBI): domain Eukaryota; kingdom Metazoa; phylum Chordata; class Actinopteri; order Syngnathiformes; family Syngnathidae; genus Nerophis; species Nerophis lumbriciformis. The sequence goes on along the minus strand of NC_084572.2, from coordinate 31,011,948 downwards.
ACACAAACGTGTACTTCATGTTTAGTGACATGCTAATTCTTATTTTTACACTTTTTTTTTCCAAATTCCATTGTATGTTATACTCTTCTGACACCACCAGATGGCAGTATAAGTGTCCACATAAGTGGCCATAAGACCCCAGATCAGTAGAATTTTGGAAATAAGAGCTAAAAGGTGCTGTCCACGCATGTGGCCACTAAGGCTTTTAGAGGCTAAATTAGAGTCGTTGTGAAAAATGATGGTAAAGTAGGAGTACAGTACAGGGTGATGTTTGAGGCTGTATTCACTGAAGCGCTGGCGTCACGTGCCCTGCAGGCATCATCTGATAGCGCTGGGCGTGGCCGTGGACATCCTGGGCTGCACCGGCACCGTGAGCCAGAGGGCGACCGTCTTGCACAAGTTCATCCTGCTAGCCCAGGCCCTGAAAGACCACGCCCACAACCTCTACGCCTTCTCCGCCTTCATGAAGGCCCTGGAGATGCCTCAGGTGGGCCGGCGCCGCCGAGAACTCCGCCCGAGTCCCGCTGGGGACGACGTGGACACGGCGGTCACGTGGGTCGGTTTGTGCGTGTGCGCAGGTGCTGCGGCTGGAGATGACGTGGCGGGCGCTGAGGAGGAACCACACGGAGAGCGCCATCCTGTTTGAGAAGACCCTCAAGCCTTTCATGAAGTCGCTCGTCGAGCGAGACGGTGAGCGCTGAGCTTGTCCGGTTTTCTGGCATTGGGAATGTACGGAAAGGGGCGGGGCTAGACACAGTCGATTGGTGGCCACTTCCTGACGACAACAAATGTCCTCCATTGTTTACTGGCCTTTTAATCCTTCTTGACTTGACTGCTGCCTCATCGTTTCACCACTAGAGGGCAGCAGAACGAACTCACTAAAGGCAAATTTTACTCAAGAAGTACATTTTGGCGAGGATCTGGATAAAGGCACTCTATATGCACCTAACGATATGATCCGATTCAGAATCGATTTGCCATTAACACGATCCTCGATTCAAACCAATTCTCGCAATGTATTATTTTGTGTAATAATTATGATGAAACTTTTTTTTAGAACAAGTTACAGGTTAGAAATGTCCCTTCTTGTTGCATGGAGATGGTCTAAAAACCTATTTTAAAAATGTTACACATAAATAGATAAAAGAGTAAAAAATATTTTTATAAATGTGTGTGTATATATACAGATATATATATGTATATATATATATATATATATAAATATATATATTTGTATGTATATATATATATTTGTATGTGTATGTACATATGTGTATATATATATAGATATTAATATATATGTATATTATATATATGTTTATTTGTATATTTGTATTTATGTACTGTATACTGTATATATGTATTTGTATATATATATATATATGTGTTTATATATTTATATATGTATGTATATATGTATATATATATATGTGTGTTTATATATTTATATATATATTTGTATATGTATGTATATATGTGTGTACATTTGTATATATATATATATATATATATATACATTTGTAAATATATATGTGTGTATATATATATATTTGTGTGTGTATATATATATATATTTAAATATTTGTATTTATATTTTTATATGTGTATGTATACATGTATACTAGTATATATGTATGTATATTTGTACATGTGTATATACATATATGAATATATTTGAATGTATGTATATGTGTGTATGTATATACGTGTACATATGTTTATTTTGTATATTTGTATGTATATTTATATTTATATATATATGTATGGAGATATATATATATATATATATATATGTACATATTTGTATATATATATATGTATGTATTTTCATATTTGTATATATGTATGTATATACAGTATATATATATTTGTAAATATATTGTATTTATATATGTATATATGAATTTGTACATGTGTATATATATATAAATATACATATATATTTGTGTATATATATACGTATATGTGTGGAAAAAAAAGATACATATACAGTACATACAATATTTTTTTGGTCCTTCGAAAATTATGACTCAAAATTTAAAATTGGAATAATTAGAATCAGGATTTTTGCTGATACTGTATCAGTTTGATATCGGTATCGGCCAATACTGTATCGGTGATAAATGATAAAATATGTTTTTCTTTGCTCAGACTCGGTGGTTGGAGGTCCCGTGGCCGTACCTCACCTGGTTCCTTTGCTGATGCTCATGGAGGGCGAGGACCCCGTGGAGAACAGCGAGCGAGGCTGCGAGCTCCTCTACGACGTCCTCCAGAGCGCTCGCCGCACCGCGCTGCACGCCCGCGACCACCAGCAGCACGCACACACTCTGCTCACAGGTACACACACACACACACACACACACACACGCTCACCTGGTCCCTCACTCTCTCTTGCGCCCAGCAGGGTGGACGCCCATCCCCGAGATGCTGGAGGCGCTGGGCACAGAGTTCGCCCTGCGTCTCTTCTGGGGTCAGTCGGGGGCGCAGGCCGACAGGATGGAGCGCTACGACAAGTTTGACAAAATTCTTTGCGTGCTCTCGGACAAACTGGAGCCCGTGGAGATCAGCGCCAAGCAGCCCCAACAACTTACCTGATCCAAAATGTGACGTAGAAGAAAAGCGAGCAGGTGTGGATGCCAGCGCACACAAGAACAACACTGGATTATTATTATTATTATTACTACATCTCCATCTTTTGTTGCACCTCCATTTGCTCCTCAGGTTGGCGGTAAAACCACACCTTCTACCTCGTTTGCAAAGACCAACCACTGAAAAACTTTTTTTTCTTAAAAGCACGGTGGACAAGTGGCTAATACGTCTGCTTCGCAGTCAGAAGATCCGGGTTCAAACGTACTCCCACATTCCAAAAACATGTTGTGTAATAATTGTAAATAATATTTGTCCTGCTGATGACAGTCTTGAGTGTCTGCTCTCTCTGCCCTCAGCTGGGATAGGCTCCAGCTTTTAGGTAGGAGTTCGAACACTATGCTAGATGTGGACCACCTAGGCCCCCCCTTTTGGGGATAATACAACACTGAATTTTATTGGTGCTGTTCACATTTTTAAGTTATTCTAAATGACATTTCCTGACCAGTGATGTCACCCAGACCCCCCCCCCCCCCCCCCCCCTTCCCCCTTTGTCCTCAATAAATGTTTGTGCTGCAACATTATTTTGTCTGACTACTATCTTTTTTTTTTTTTATTTAACGTGTTATTATTCATAACCAGCCCCCCCCATCTCGTTCTTGTTTGGTGTGGGTTCACAGTGTGGCGCATATTTGTAACAGTGTTAAAGTTGTTTATACGGCCACCCTCAGTGTGACCTTTATGGCTGTTGACCAAGTATGCTTGCATTCACTTGTGTGTGTGAAAAGCCGTAGATATTATGTGATTGGGCCGGCACACAAAGGCAGTGCCTTTAAGGTTTATTGGCGCTCTGTACTTCTCCCTACGTCCGTGTACCGCTCCGTACAGCGGCGTTTTAAAAAGTCATACATTTTCCTTTTTGAAACCGATACCGTTTATTTCCGATATTACATTTTAAAGCATTTATCGGCCGATAATATCGGCAGTCCGATATTATCGGACATCTTTAGCTTTTTAAGATTGTTAGCTGACCTTTGATTGCATTTATTTACTTTTTAGAATGCATAAAAAACTAAACATATGTGTGCTTGTCTTACATAAGGATTGTGAATGAAAAAAGAGTTGCAGTTCCCCTTTAAGACAAAAAAAGAATGGGACAAACGGGTTGGATGACATCACTAGTAAGAAAACGCACTTACGTAACGTAACAGGTTGGCTTACTTTGATATTTACAACGATGATGACGACGTCATGAACACGCATGCCTGCGGTCGTCGTGACCCCAGCACGCAGGGAACATGCAGGAGGGCGATGTGCGGCTAAGACACGTATTTCACTGTTTAACGTGAGGGGGGGGGTCCACAAAACGTGTGATGTTGTCCGTAACTTATAAGGAAGCCCAATTGGCGACCAGGTGTGCCCAATCAGGCACAGGTGAGGGAGTCGGCGCTCAGGCCCGAGTGGAATGAGGAAACGAATAGGAATAAGGCAAGAAAGTCAGGAAACCCAAGAAGATGTCAGACCTGGTTGGACAGGTGGTGACAGAAAAGGGAAAAAAGGTAATAAAAACAACAGGTCCTCTCATGTTTGATATTTAATGTACAATAGGCGTTATGTGCGTGGACCAGGTAGACGAGCTCCAGTGTCAGTCAGGCTGCAGCTAACCAGACTGTGACCTTTCAACAGCGAACACAACATTTTACGGTGCGGGGGGCGTGGTTTCGTTAAGTGTCCAATCAGGAAGTGGGGGGGCGTGTCTTCAGCAGGTTGTTAAATATTAAAAAAAAGTCACTAACTGCGCCGATCAACACTTTTATACATTCAGGAGTTAAAAAAAGAAGAGCGAACCTCCGTTAGGAGGAGCGCTTGACGTACGAGGACGGGATGAAGCCTTCCTCGCCGCCGGCCCGAGTGACCCTCATCCATCCGTCTCCTTTGTCCTCCTCCATCACGCTCAGCAGCTCGCCCTCCGTGATGGAGATGGTGCCCTCGCTGTTGCCTGTGTGGAAATGGAAGAATGACGACGGAATAAGAAAGGAGGACGATGAAGGAAGAAATAGAACGGAAAAAGAAAAAGAAGGAGGAGAAGAAGAAGGAAGAATGAGATAGATAAGAAGAAAAATATAATGTTAAAGAAGAAGAAGTAGGAAGAATGAAGAAGAAGAAGAAGGTAGAATAAAATAAGAGGAGGAAGGAGAAAGTACAAAGAAGAAGGAAAAAGATGGAAGAAGGAAGAAAGAAGACAAAGAAGAAAGAAAAAGAAAGAAGAAGAAGAAGAGGAAGAAGAAGGAGAGAGTACAACATAAAAGGAAGAAGAAAAGAAGGAAAATGGAAGAATGAAGAATGTATGATAATAATAATTATGATAATAATAATAAGAAGAAGTAGAAAGAAGAAAAATAAAATAGAAGAAAAAGAAGAAGACAAAGTAAAAAAAAGATAAAAAAGATGGAAGAATGAAAAGAAGAAGAAGAAAGCATGAGATAGATAAGAAGAAGAAGAAGATGATGTTAAAGAAGAAGAAGAAGAAGTAGGAAGAAGGAAGAAGAAGAAGGAAGAATAAAATAAGAGGAGGAAGGAGAAAATACAAAGAAGAAGGAAGAAGAAAAAGAAAAAGCATGTACAAAGAAGAAGGGAAAAAAAGAAGAAGAAGAAGGAAGAATAAAATAAGAGGAAGAAGAAAGTACAAAGAAGAAGGCAGAAAGAAGAAAAAACAAAAAGAAAAACAAGAAAAAGACAAAGAAGAAAATAAAGAAGGACAAAAGTACAATGAAAAAGGAAGAATGAAGGATGTATAATAATAATAATAATAATGATGATGATAATAGGAAGAAGAAAAATAAAATAGAGAAGAAAAAGAAGAAGACAAAGTAAAAAAGGATGAAAAAGAAGGAAGAATAAAAAGAAGAAGAAGAAAGAATGAGATGGATAAGAAGACGAAGAAGAAGAAGAAAATTATGTTAAAGAAGAAGAAGAAGAAGAAGAAGTTGGAAGAAGGAAGAAGAAGAAGGAATAATAAAATAAGAGGAGGAAGGAGAAAATACAAAGAAGAAGGAAGAAGAAAATGAAAAAGCATGTTCAAAGAAGAAGGAAAAAGAAAGAAGAAGAAGGAAGAAGAAAATAAGAGGAAGAAGAAAGTACAAAGAAGAAGGCAGAAAGGAGAAAAAACAAAAAGAAAAACAAGAAAAAGACAAAGAAGAAAATAAAGAAGGACAAAAGTACAATGAAAAAGGAAGAATGAAGGATGTATAATAATAATAATAATAATAATAATAATGATGATAATAGGAAGAAGAAGAAGTAGAAAGAAGAAAAATAAAATAGAGAAGAAAAAGAAGAAGACAAAGTAAAAAAGGACGAAAAAGAAGAAAGAATAAAAAGAAGAAGAAGACGAAAGAATGAGATGGATAAGAAGACGAAGAAGAAGAAGAAAATGATGTTAAAGAAGAAGAAGAAGTTGGAAGAAGGAAGAAGAAGAAGGAATAATAAAATAAGAGGAGGAAGGAAAAAATACAAAGAAGAAGGAAGAAGAAAAAGAAAAAGCATGTACAAAGAAGAAGGAAAAAGAAAGAAGAAGAAGAAAGAATAATAAAATAAGAGGAGGAAGGAGAAAGTACAAAGCAGAAGGAAGAAAGAAGGAAAAAGAAGAAGAAAAAGAAGACAAAGCAGAACCAAAATAATAATAATAATAATAATAATAATAATAATAATAATAAGAAGAAGAAGCATGTACAAAGAAGAAGGAAAAAGAAGGGAAAAAAAGAAGGAGGACGAATAAAAATAAAATAGAGAAGAAAAAAAAGAAGTATAAAAAGCAGAGAAAGAAGAAGGAGAAAGTACATAAATGGCACACGGAATGTTCCATTAGGCAAAAAGAAACGTTCTCACGCAGCGGTTCTCAAACTCTTTTTCACCAAGCACTCGCCTGTGAATCTTTGATTCTTGGAGGTAATGATTCTATTCACAATCTATTCTCACTTCCAACCCATTCTCACAATGTATTATTGGGTTGAATAATTATAATACTACTTTTGTCAAAACAAGGTTCAGGTTAGAAAAGCTCCTTCTGGGTGAAACATATTCTAAAAATGGATTCTTATAAAAAAAATATATATATATTTTTTACAATTATGAATCGATTTGATATTTGATAAATAAGACCCGCGATTCGAATGTGAATCCATTAGTTTGTGCAGCCTTAGCAGACATATAGAATATGATATGGAATATATCAATGTCATAAACACTTTTTCCCCTCAGGAACTATTTCACTCACCTTTATGATCATCCTTGCATATTCTTCAACTGATCAACACCACATACATCTGACCCTGCTGCACACAACACTTGACAGCAGACAACTTGGTGTAGTCGAAAAATAATAATAAAATAAAAATAATTTTTTTTTTAAAAAGGCTTCGCTACACATCTTAAAATGTCCCCTTAAGTTCTGCCATCTATTAATTAATGAAAGTACCAATGATTGTCACTCACACACTAGGTGTGGCGAAATTATTCTCTTGCATTTGACCCATCACCCTTGATCACCCACTGGGAGGTGAGGGGAGCAGTGAGCAGCAGCGGTGGCCGCGCCCAGGAATCATTTTTGGTGATTTAACCCGCAATTCCAACCCTAGATGCTGAGTGCCAAGCAGGGAGGTAACGGCTCCCATTTTTTTATAGTCTTTGGTATGACTCAGCCGGAGTTTGAACTCCCGTCCTGCCGATCTCCGGGCGTTACACATGGCATCTATTTTAAGTGTAAAAAAAGTGCTGCAGCGTGAATAAAAAGTGTACCTTCAAAAGTGTACAAGGCCGTGCATTGGCCCACGGGGGTCTCCACGTCGTCGAAGTCGTCGTCAAACTCCGAGTAGATGTTCTGGTTGTTCTGGTTATTCTCCACCCTGTGGGACGTCCACCAGAGACAATTTGATTTAAAAAAATCCCTCACAAGTGAATCTTTTCCACATTATATAGTGGTTGTGTTGGCAATAAGGAGCTAGGATCTTGCTATCTATCGATCGGTCGATCAATATTTGTGATTAGGCAAGGCTAGGAAC